>NC_133332.1:252668944-252725701 GCF_042186555.1 Aquarana catesbeiana | reverse complement strand
GGGGGGTGGCTGGCAAGCACGCCTCCCCCCTCCCCCCCCTTTGCCATTGCGGGGGGTGGCTGGCAAGCACGCCTCCCCCTCCCCCCCTTTGCCATTGCGGGGGGTGGCTGGCAAGCACGCCTCCCCCTCCCCCCCTTTGCCATTGCGGGGGGTGGCTGGCAAGCACGCCTCCCCCTCCCCCCCTTTGCCATTGCGGGGGGTGGCTGGCAAGCACGCCTCCCCCTCCCCCCCTTTGCCATTGGGGGGGTGGCTGGCAAGCACGCCTCCCCCTCCCCCCCTTTGCCATTGGGGGGGTGGCTGGCAAGCACGCCTCCCCCTCCCCCCCTTTGCCATTGGGGGGGGTGGCTGGCAAGCACGCCTCCCCCTCCCCCCCTTTGCCATTGGGGGGGGTGGCTGGCAAGCACGCCTCCCCCTCCCCCCCTTTGCCATTGGGGGGGTGGCTGGCAAGCACGCCTCCCCCTCCCCCCCTTTGCCATTGGGGGGGTGGCTGGCAAGCACGCCTCCCCCTCCCCCCCTTTGCCATTGGGGGGGGTGGCTGGCAAGCACGCCTCCCCCCCCCCCCTTTGCCATTGGGGGGGGTGGCTGGCAAGCACGCCTCCCCCCTTTGCCATTGGGGGTTGGCTGGCAAGCACGCCTCCCCCCCTTTGCCATTGGGGGTTGGCTGGCAAGCACGCCTCCCCCCCTTTGCCATTGGGGGTTGGCTGGCAAGCACGCCTCCCCCCCTTTGCCATTGGGGGTTGGCTGGCAAGCACGCCTCCCCCCCTTTGCCATTGGGGGTTGGCTGGCAAGCACGCCTCCCCCCCTTTGCCATTGGGGGTTGGCTGGCAAGCACGCCTCCCCCCCCTTTGCCATTGGGGGTTGGCTGGCAAGCACGCCTCCCCCCCTTTGCCATTGGGGGTTGGCTGGCAAGCACGCCTCCCCCCCTTTGCCATTGGGGGTTGGCTGGCAAGCACGCCTCCCCCCCTTTGCCATTGGGGGTTGGCTGGCAAGCACGCCTCCCCCCCTTTGCCATTGGGGGTTGGCTGGCAAGCACGCCTCCCCCCCTTTGCCATTGGGGGTTGGCTGGCAAGCACGCCTCCCCCCCTTTGCCATTGGGGGTTGGCTGGCAAGCACGCCTCCCCCTCCCCCCCTTGCCATTGGGGGTTGGCTGGCAAGCGCGCCTCCCCCTCCCCCCTTTGCCATTGGGGGGGTGGCTGGCAAGCGCGCCTCCCCCTCCCCCTTTGCCATTGGGGGGGTGGCTGGCAAGCGCGCCTCCCCCTCCCCCTTTGCCATTGGGGGGGTGGCTGGCAAGCGCGCCTCCCCCTTTGCCATTGGGGGGGTGGCTGGCAAGCGCGCCTCCCCCTTTGCCATTGGGGGGGTGGCTGGCAAGCGCGCCTCCCCCTTTGCCATTGGGGGGGTGGCTGGCAAGCGCGCCTCCCCCTCCCCCTTTGCCATTGGGGGGTGGCTGGCAAGCATGCTCCCCCTTTGCCATTGGGGGGTGGCTGGCAAGCATGCTCCCCCTTTGCCATTGGGGGGTGGCTGGCAAGCACGCCTCCCCCTCCTCCCCCTTTGCCATTGCGGGGTGGCTGGCAAGCACGCCTCCCCCTCCCTTTTGCCAATTGGGGGGGTGGCTGGCAAGCACGCCTCCCCCTCCCTTTTGCCAATTGGGGGGGGTGGCTGGCAAGCACGCCTCCCCCTCCCTTTTGCCAATTGGGGGGGGGTGGCTGGCAAGCACGCCTCCCCCTCCCTTTTGCCAATTGGGGTGGCTGGCAAGCACGCCTCCCCCTCCCTTTTGCCAATGGGGGGGGTGGCTGGCAAGCACGCCTCCCCCTCCCTTTTGCCAATTGGGGGGGGTGGCTGGCAAGCACGCCTCCCCCTCCCTTTTGCCAATTGGGGGGGGTGGCTGGCAAGCACGCCTCCCCCTCCCTTTTGCCAATTGGGGGGGGTGGCTGGCAAGCACGCCTCCCCCTCCCTTTTGCCAATTGGGGGGGGTGGCTGGCAAGCACGCCTCCCCCTCCCTTTTGCCAATTGGGGGGGTGGCTGGCAAGCACGCCTCCCCCTCCCTTTTGCCAATTGGGGGGGTGGCTGGCAGGCACGCCTCCCCCTCCCTTTTGCCAATTGGGGGGGGGTGGCTGGCAAGCACGCCTCCCCCTCCCTTTTGCCAATTGGGGGGGGTGGCTGGCAAGCACGCCTCCCCCTCCCTTTTGCCAATTGGGGGGTGGCTGGCAAGCATGCCTCCCCCTCCCTTTTGCCAATTGGGGGGGTGGCTGGCAAGCATGCCTCCCCCCTTTTTGCTAGAAAATTACTTAGAAAAAAAAATATATAATGTTTGGGGGTTCTAACACCCTAGAGAATAAAATGGCGGTCAATGCAATACTTTTTTTCGCACCGTATTTGTGCAGTGGTATTATAAGCGCACTTTTTTTGGAAAAAAATCACTTTTTTGAATAAAAAAAGTAAGACAACAGTAAAGATAGCAAAATTTTCTTTTATATTGTGAAATTTAATGTTACGCCAAGTAAATTGATACCCAACATGTCACGCTTCAAAATTGTGCCCGCTCGTGGAATGGCGTCAAGCTTTTACCCTTAAAAATCTCCATAGGCGACGTTTAAAAAATTCTACAGGTCGCATGTTTTGAGTTAGAGGTCTAGGGCTAGAATTATTGCTCTTGCTCTACCGGTCGCGGCGATACCTCACATGTGTGGTTTGACCACCGTTTTCATATGCAAGCGCTACTCACGTATGCATTCGCTTCTGCGTACAAGCTCGACGGGGCATTTAAGAAAAAAAAAAATTTTTTTATTTTACTTGTTTTTTCACTTTTAAAAAAAATTTGGATCACTTTTATTCCTATTGCAAGGAATGTAAACATCCCTTGTAATCGGAAAAAGCATGACAGGTCCTCTTAAATATGAGATCTTGGGGTCAGTCCTCAGATCTCATATTTGGACTTAAATGCAAAAAAAAAAATTGTCATTCGAAAAAATGAAGAAAAAGCCTTTAAGACGTATGGGCGGAGCTGACGTTATGACGTCACTTCCGCCCTCCTATGGTATGGAGATGGGTGGGGGCCATCTTCCCCTCACTTATCTCCATACCAGACGTGAAAGGTCCCGATCTCCACCGCTACCGACGGCTCTGGTAAGCGGCGGAGGCCACCGATAACAGTGATCTGGCGGCAAACCGCCGCAGAGACCACCATTATTGTAAACAGAACCGCCGGCCATAAAGATGGATACCTCAGTTGTGGCAGCAGCTGCTGCAGTTACCAAGATATCCACCTTCAAACTGATCGTGTATATATAGTGGCCCGGTCGGTAAGTGGTTAAGGACTGCTTTCAAATGTCTCCCCTCTAACCTCTATACTTCTCCTTTTTAGCTCCTGCCTTCATTTTAACGGGTCTTCCCAACTGGACTAGCAGTGTTTGCCAGCAAGAGTAAGGTTGAGGTGAACTGCAATCAACCCAAAGATGTCATCTTTATCAATTTGCCTGATTTCCTGTGACGTGCATCAAGACACAGCCCCTTTTTGATGACTTCAAGAACTGTTTTCTACTATTTATACTATGGAATCATATGTTGTGGAAATTTTTATTAATGTATGTTGTCAGATGCCCCCAGTGTCTGTTTTGCTGTAACACACTCATGCGAGGGTATTCGCACATACGGATGCTGGTGGAAGACCATTGGGTGCGGAAACCTTCCCGTGGACATGGCAGATCTGTTTGCTATTTTAAGGATGTTTGTTTATGCCTCACCAGGGAACTGGCCACTCTATGGCGATCGCATTCAAACTCCTAAGTAAGCAGATCTGTGTACTTGGGAACCATAGCATAACCATACAAAATTATGGCAGACTGGGCCATAAAATAGTATGGCCCGCATCATTGGTAGCAGTGGGAATGTGCACACGGTCGTGTTTGGAACCATGTGCTCGTCGCATGGTTTTGCACACGACCGTTTGCATACGTCACTATATATACATGTGTGTCATTGATTCTTTTGAATGAATACAAGTGTCTGGCTGATTCTGAAGCCAGCATCCTCTTTTGTTATCCATATATTTAGTATAAATAAAAGCAGCTTGGTTATTTTGTTCAGGATTATACTGAGCTCGAGGTGATACCAGCATCTGTTTGTGCTACTTGGAGAGATAAACGAGCACACTTTCCAGGCATTATATGAGGGCTGTATTTGTGCTTTTAAGCGCAAAGAAATTATGCTTATAGGGAGAAGCTTAGAATTTCCCTGAAATTTATGGCGGGCCAGAAAGGAAGCCAACCGATCTTCCTAAATCAGCGGACCTTGAGGGAGAAGAGACCTACAGAACCAGACCAGCAAAGGCTGGCCTAAGACAGCCATACTTCAAGTTTTTTGAACATTTTTGCTTTTCTGTGTGCGGCATCTTGATTCTCTGTGCGCCGTATGAGGTAAGAGCTGAGCTGCCAGGCAAAGAACCTTGTTTTTTTTTGTAGCTTTCTGTATGACGGGACTTTAATTGTAGGTTATATTTTTGTCATTGTAAGTAGGTCTACTAATTGGGGAAGCACCTATATTTAAATCCTCTATAGGCCCCATTTAATACAAACCTAAAGCGAATGCTGTGTGTGACTGAGCAGGCTGTGTAATATGTTTGTGATTTATGAGTAATAGAAATGGATGATTTGTGATTTTTACCTTTTTGTATGGGACCAAGACACATGTCCCCGTAAGTGTAAAAAAGTAAAGGGTTAGTCTTTAAGTTGCTTTTGAAAATGGCTGCTGCATATTCAAGTAACCCATGTGGAGGAAGGGGGAGTTTGTTTTGAGATGAAAATATCAAGCATGCAAACAGCATTGTTTATGGTCCTGGGTATCTGACATTCCAACTTTCAGAGCCAAGTATTGAACTTTGAGAAAAGAGTGTATGTTTGAGCCGTGTTTCATTGAAAAGCATGTGTTCCTATGGGCCCTGGTTGATGTAGCCTAAAGTGTGTGCCTATGGTTAAATGTGCATTCTCAATTGTGTAGTCAGTCTTTGTGGAGAGATTCTAGTGAAGAAGTCTGATTTTTGGCGGGATGAACAATTGCATTTCATGTATTGGTGTTTTAGTGTGGCCCTTTTGTCACTGCCCATTTTGTGGTCGCTGTGCGGCCATGGCTCGATGTTTGTTGCAACTATTTTATGTTTTATGTAACTTTTGGCTTTTTTGGATGTGGTGTTTGGTTGGAGAGCCTGTGTTTGAGGCCTCCCAAGGTCCCTAGTGGTGTGTAGAATGAAATGTTTAAAAATGTTTGAAATGTTTAAGTGTTCATTTGGTATCTCAAATGTGTAATCTTGTGGGGAGAAGTTTATGTTCCTAGTGAAGAAACCCCAATTTTGGTGGGATCAGCAACTAAATTTCATGTGTTAATGGCGCCATTTTGTTGTGGCCTGTTCCACTCTGTCCTAGATGACAAGTTTTTTTTTAATTAGCCATAGATTTTTAAATGTCTTGATGGTCATAATAATGAAGCTATTCAAGGCTTCCCCTCCCCCTTCCCGTTCATTGATATTTAAATAAACCAGTTAGATGGGTTTTTAGAGCAGAGAGGACAGGATCATCTTTACAAGATGTGATGTACAACAGGAAGTTCTTTGGAGGTGTGCAACCGGAAGTTGGTGGGAGGAGCTGGGGGTCTTGACTCTTGTTTGGAAGTGTGTTTGTTTACATTTAATTCCAATTTTTGAAGTTTTATACTGTAATACCGTTTTCGGTAGAGGGCAATCAGGAGGCATCCATTGTTATATCTAGGTACAGATGTGTTTGTAGTTGGACAAACACATTTAGAAGGCTGTATATCATGAGACCAGTCGCGTCGTGTATAATCAGAATTCCAGTGCGCGGTTGTATTAGCATAAACGTTAGGAGTAGTATGCTAGCAGCCCCGCTTAGGCCGTATACAATAATTGGCAAGTGGGGGCCGGTTATAGTGATAAAGGCGCAAACAATAACTGCTCTGAAAGTAAAGCTCGGGGTTCTCTTAACGCAGAGTTCGCCAAAAAAGCGTTTTGAATCATTATGGGCATGGGTCGTCCATGCACCCCAGTCAGCTGCACAATACATGAAATCTGGCTATGGGGCTAAGGCCATTAGACCCCTTAAAGATTGGCATATATGGTCAGAGGGTACAGTAAGGTGTATTCCTTTAGAAGGTACTTTTGCTGTCTGGAGGTATGAGGCCCCAGAATAAAAATACCTTGGAATTACAACTGTGGCTTCAGAAATCTGTAATGAGTGAGTTGATGGATGTGTAGTACACGTTTGTGTGTTTAAAAATTGTCATGCCTGTTTTTGGACTGTGTGGCAGGTCCATACAAGATTCCGAGATGCTCTCGTCTTTTCCATTGTATTTTTTTCTATCGCTAAAAGAGTGAAGGCAGCATTCTGTCTGGGTTTTGTTTTTTTCATTTTTGTTTTGGGAACTATGAAATATCTCCCCTCCATTTGTATCTAAATGTTTGTCATGTTTTAGTTTTCTCATTGTATGTAGTAACAAGAATGTTTGAACCTACTGCGACAGCCCTCTTACGTGTTGCGGGTGTTTTAGTAAGAACGTGAAATTAAGGGTTACAGAGGGTCTAGTTATCGGTTTTGAGGAATGTCAGTGACAATTTACCAATATACACTAATGTTGTACTGTTTACCTTTTTTTTGCAGGTTAAAATATGAAGGATAGAGTAATAACTTTTTGTTTAAGTCTTTTTTTTTTAGGTCCAAGGAGTTTCTGAATGTGTATGTACATCGAAAGCAGGTGTATAAGAAAAAAGTATAATGGGCTATTTCACTGTATCATTGTTTTGTCTTCACCATTCTAAACCCTGGGTATCTTCCTCCAGTTTGAAATGAGGAGAAAAAAAAAGGATGGTGGTGAGTGACAAAAAGGGGGGGGGGATAATAATGGTGAAAATTACAAATTTTCAAAACAATAATACTAACCGCTCTAATTCTAGCCATGTTTGTGATCTAGTAGGAACGACAGGTTCCACGACTTTTTTCCTTTGATGGAATTTGAATCAGCAGTCTGGTTAAGAATGCTCCCATAGGAACCTTTTTTCAATGGTTCCATGTATTACACCCTAGATGGTAAGATGCAGTGACCAGTCATTCCCACATGTCTGGGTTATTGCCAGATGAGGTTTGTTTGGAGGTCAACCAAAACCAGGGTTGTACTTTCCTCAGCAGCTGACATTCTCAGCTGATAGGGGTAGGTGCAGTTCACTGTAGCATGAACTTAAAAAAAACCTGCCACAGGGTTCATGAGTCCCTCCTGGATCCTGACACAATAACCAGTTTACATTCTAACCAGGTGACTGGGTTGTTGTAAAGAAGCTTGAGGGACAAGACCAGGCCAGCCACTGCAAGAAGCTGCTCAACTACACCAAAGGATGAGGAGTATCTTTGTTTAAATTTTTAAAGTCTATTTTCCAACTAGCTAAGAAAGTGAACAGGACACGTGGTTGGGTCTACTGAGTCTCCACCGAGCTCTAGTGCCGGCGTTACATGCTATGTGATGTTCATATTGGTGTGAGGAGTTTTGACAAACTAGTAAAATCCAAACAGATACTTGTCAATAGAATTTAACAATACATTTCTAAAGGGTAAAATTAGCATTTTAATAGCTCTGGTTCTTGCCAGCTTTGGTATCAGGACAACTAGGTAGCCCACAAGTGTGGTTCAAATTTGGTTTGGTATTAATGAATGTGGATCTACAGCTTATAAGGTAATTCCCCTAAGGCAAGAGGTTCATGTGTGCTGGTGAAACTCGTCCGAGCATCTTATGTTGCGGCCGATTGTGAGGATCTGAGCGTGAGAAAATAAGAATGGCAGGGACAGCTGGAAGGGAATTGTTGTACACGGTGGGGGCTTGAGCTTATTAAGGATGAAATGTTTCATGTAACTGTTGAAGCTACAACAAAGTTCAGTCTAAGGGAGAGTTTCTGGGAATTCAGAAGCAAAGATTGTTATACCTGGATCAGGGATACTAGTGACAAAGTTCAGGCCCATATGGATAAGTCTTAGATCCCTGCGAGGCAAAGCCAGAGCTATAGCTAGTGAAGGTTGGAATCCTTTTAAGGGATTGGGAAACTTGGGGGATTTTTATTTTCCATCGGATCATGGTTGAAGGAAGTAGGGGATATGTACATATTCACGTTTTCTCGCATATTCATGTTTTCTCGCATATTCATGTTTTCTCGCATATTCATGTTTTCTCGCATATTCACGTTTTCTCGCATATTCACATTTTCTCGCATATTCACATTTTCTCGCATATTCCCGCTTTCCCACATTTTCCCATATATTCATGTTTTCCCACATTTTCCCATATATTCATGTTTTCCCATATGTTCATGTTTTCTCATATGTTCAAGTTTTCTCATATGTTCATGTTTTCTCATATGTTCATGTTTTCTCATATGTTCATGTTTTCTCATATATTCATGTTTTCTCATATATTCATGTTTTCTCATATATTCATGTTTTCTCATATATTCATGTTTTCTCATATATTCATGTTTTCTCATATATTCATGTTTTCTCATATATTCATGTTTTCTCATATATTCATGTTTTCTCATATATTCATGTTTTCTCATATATTCATGTTTTCTCATATATTCATGTTTTCTCATATATTCATGTTTTCTCATATATTCATGTTTTCTCATATATTCATGTTTTCTCATATATTCATGTTTTCTCATATATTCATGTTTTCTCATATATTCATGTTTTCTCATATATTCATGTTTTCTCATATATTCATGTTTTCTCATATATTCATGTTTTCTCATATATTCATGTTTTCTCATATATTCATGTTTTCTCATATATTCATGTTTTCTCATATATTCATGTTTTCTCATATATTCATGTTTTCTCATATATTCATGTTTTCTCATATATTCATGTTTTCTCATATATTCATGTTTTCTCATATATTCATGTTTTCTCATATATTCATGTTTTCTCATATATTCATGTTTTCTCATATATTCATGTTTTCTCATATATTCATGTTTTCTCATATATTCATGTTTTCTCATATATTCATGTTTTCTCATATATTCATGTTTTCTCATATATTCATGTTTTCTCATATATTCATGTTTTCTCATATATTCATGTTTTCTCATATATTCATGTTTTCTCATATATTCATGTTTTCTCATATATTCATGTTTTCTCATATATTCATGTTTTCTCATATATTCATGTTTTCTCATATATTCATGTTTTCTCATATATTCATGTTTTCTCATATATTCATGTTTTCTCATATATTCATGTTTTCTCATATATTCATGTTTTCTCATATATTCATGTTTTCTCATATATTCATGTTTTCTCATATATTCATGTTTTCTCATATATTCATGTTTTCTCATATATTCATGTTTTCTCATATATTCATGTTTTCTCATATATTCATGTTTTCTCATATATTCATGTTTTCTCATATATTCATGTTTTCTCATATATTCATGTTTTCTCATATATTCATGTTTTCTCATATATTCATGTTTTCTCATATATTCATGTTTTCTCATATATTCATGTTTTCTCATATATTCATGTTTTCTCATATATTCATGTTTTCTCATATATTCATGTTTTCTCATATATTCATGTTTTCTCATATATTCATGTTTTCTCATATATTCATGTTTTCTCATATATTCATGTTTTCTCATATATTCATGTTTTCATTTCTATTCCTTCTATATGTTGTGATGAGGTGCTCCTGTTGCCTGATGAGAAGAGTGAACTGAGCCTGAGCATATGACCGTCTTCCTCACAGATGAGAAGCCCAGCCCATGTACCAGACAGAGGATCCCAGACCAACTGGCGATTACTACAGCTCACCATGTTGTCCTCCCTATATCATCCCTCCTGAAGAACAGAGTCTACATGTCAAGCTGTGTTTTCCTTTATTATGGACTGTAAGGCCCCTTTCACACTGGGGCAGCGTCGGCGGTAAAGCGCCGCTATTGTAAGCGGCGCTTCACCGTCGGTATGCAGCCGCTAGTGGGGCGGTTTTACCCCCGCTAGTGGCTGAGATGGTTAAAAACCACCGCAAAGCGCCTCTGTAGAGGCGCTTTGTCGGCGGTATAGCTGTGCTGTACCATTGATTTCAGTGGGCAGGAGCGGTGTATACTCCGCTCCTTCACTGCTCCGAAGATGCTGCTAGCAGGACTTTTTTTTTCCCCGTCCTGCTAGCGCACTGCTCCAGTGTGAAAGCCCTCATGGCTTTCACACACGAGACACAGCAGTGGCTGTTTCGGGTCGGTTTGCAGGTGCTATTAGCGCAATAGTGCCTGCAAACCGCCCCAGTGTGTAAGGACTGATTCATTTCCAGG
Organism: Aquarana catesbeiana; assembly: GCF_042186555.1. Lineage (NCBI taxonomy): Eukaryota > Metazoa > Chordata > Amphibia > Anura > Ranidae > Aquarana > Aquarana catesbeiana. The sequence goes on along the minus strand of NC_133332.1, from coordinate 252,715,338 downwards.
TGTAAGAAGATCAAGATTCATTGAGGGACACATGGGAGCATATGACAGAGGAGTCGTCGTTGTGGAAATTTTTATTAATGTATGTTGTCAGATGCCCCCTAGTGTCTGTTTAGCTGTAACACGCTCATGTGAGGTTATTGGCACATACAGATGCTGGTGGAAGACCACTGGATGCGGAAACCTTCCTGTGGACATGGCAGATCTGTTTGCTCTTTTAAGGATGTTTATGCCTCACCAGGGAACTGGCCACTCCATGGCAATCGCATTAAAACTCCTAAGTAAGCAGATCTGTGTACTTGGGAACCATAGCATAACCATACAAAATAATGGCCGACTGGGCCATAATACAGTGGCTCGCATCATTGGTAGCAGTGGGAATGTGCACACGGTTGTGTTCGGAATCCTGTGCTCGCCGCATGGTTTTGCACACAACCGTTTACACATGTCACTAATGCATTTCTATTTGAACATATGCATGTGTGGCATTTGTTCTTTTGAATGAATAAGTGTCTGGCTGATTCTGAAGCCAGCACCCTTTTTTGTGATCCATGTGTTTAGTATAAATAAAAGCAGCTTGGCTATTTTATTCAGGATTATATAGAGCTTGAGGTGATACCAGCATCTGTTTGTTACTTAGAGATAAACGAGCGCACTTTCCCGGCATTATATAAGAGGGCTGTATTTGTGCCTTTTTAAGCGCAAAGAAATTATATGCTTATAGGGAGAAGCTTAGAATTTCTCTGACACATACATAGCTAAAAAATAAATGTTGACTTGATTTTTAAACTTAAACCTCCATCTTTTCATTGTGTTTTTAACCAAGATGGTGGTAGCAAGTTTGCTTGCACTTGAAACACAAAACTGTAAATGTACATCTAAAATTTAGTTATACCGGTGTTATAGCAGCAGCCCCAGCACATGCACTCAACATGGATGGGGAAAACACTTTGTATCCTGACAGCAGGAAAAGTTCCCTGCAGTTCTATATTTGGCACTGCTGGCTATGGCTTCATTGCTGATCGTGTGGCCATTTTCCAACAGGCTGTTGTACAACCATGGGAGCCGGGACAGAGAGGAAAGCCACTACCTCCACTTGTCAGCAGGGGGTGAGTGAGCTAGCGGCAGGGGTGTGTATGCGGCATGGTGCTGGCTGGTGCAGGTCTGTCTGCTGCCCCCCCCCCCCCCCCGTCTGATGGAGCACCAGCGCCACTGAGTGACACCATAAGCCACCAAGAGGCGGTTTTGTTTTTTAGTAAATGTTGACCTGTATATGATTGGGACATATAACTGTAAGACAGTAGTAAAGCATTGCATATAAAGAGACATTGTTATTTACTGACTGTATGCTGATTGCACATCATTGCAATCATTTTCAAACCGGCTTTTAATTGCAAACGCAATTGTAATAAAGAGGAGGTCTACAAAAAAAATAAATTAGCCAGCAGCTACACATACTGCAGCTGCTGCCTTTTAATAAATGGACACTTACCTGTCCCAGGGTCCAGCAATGCCAAAAGCTGATCAATCTCTCGGCTGCTGCCGCTATCCTCGGTGAGGGAATCAGGAAGTGAAGCGTTACGGTTTCACTTTCCGGTTCCCTACTGCGCATGTGCAAGTCACGCTGCGCAATCTGGATGGTCCCTGCTGTCTCTGGGACCCATGTGTTTCCCAGCAGACAGTGGGGGTGGGGCAGGAAGAGGCGTAAACTCCCGCAGGAGTCTGCCCGGAAGTGGGTGCAAATACCTGTATTATACAGATATCTGCACCCCCCTCCCCCCTGAAAAGTGCCAAATGTGACACCAGAGGGAGGGAGGGAAGGTTCTGAAAAGGGGAAGTTCAATTTTTGTGTGGAACTCCACTTTCTCCAAGCGTCTTCCAGGACAGCCCATGAGACCTTGGGCTCCTCCTACCAGGACAGGAAACACGTCACCCCCACCAGATAAAAGGGCGGTCCTCCAGGCCCATGTCAGTTATTTGTGTTTCCTCCGGACGGGGGGTAACATACTCATGGAACCTGCTCCCATAGGCCTTATAAGCAGGGGCTTTGTATGGCTTTTTTCTGGGGCATATCACTTACCTCTTCCTCTGCCAGAAGCAGCACACCGCTGGGGAGGTTGGCTGTGTTGCTGTTCTCTGTCCTCAGTGCCTGGAGAGGGCCAGGACCGGTGTGAGGTCGTGCCCCTAGCGCAGTGCATTGCACTCTAGCTCAGCTGAGCTTCGGTTGTCCTTCCCTGCCGACAGCCTGGCTGATCTGAGCAAGGAATGGAGGAAGCCGCAGCGTTCGAGGGGGCGGAGCTATTGTGCTCCAAGCTGGCCCACAGGAAGTGCCTGGAGAGGGTTACTTCCGGGGCATATGACATCATCATCGGGTGCCGGAGACGAGGTTCCAGTCTTCATAAACGGCGCGAACAGAGAACGCTGGCTGCTGGTGTTTCTTGGTGTTAAGCAGCCAGGCTGTGGATGACCAAGAGGGGCAGAATGGATCCTCCTGCAGTACCTGCACAGGCAGCGGATGCAGTTCCCAACACCAGCACCTCACAGGTAAGCCTGGGGTGTTCTGTCACCACCTTACTATCCCTGTGAGTGTTCCCTTCCCCTCCCCCCTCTGTAGTAGTGGGTGTAAGGGGACACATTTCCTCCCTCCTGCACGTGGTGTTACGGAGTGATTGTGTGGCTTTAATTACATTGTGGGTCATTTATTTTGTCTTGCAGACCAAGACTCAGGACAAGGCCCAAGCGCAGCCACTTAAAAGGAAATGTGCGGTTTGCGCAAACAAATTTGAGCTCCTCCTGGAGCAAAGCAGTTTGTCGCACCTGTATAGAAGGCCTAGTAAAGGATGACCCGGTTGCCTCGTGCCAGAAGATGCTTGCTTCTGTTAGGGATGAGCTTGCGTCCACCTTTAGTTCCTTTAGAACGCTTATTGACAAGCTCCAGACTCCAGCAGAGAGTCCGTCTTCACTGAAGGCGTCAGTAAGCACTCCGCAGCAGGCAGAGAGTGAAGACTCTGAGGCTGAGGTCAGATCTACCCGTTCTTCTCTGGAAGAATCAGGGTCAGATACAGAGCCCAGAGATAGAGAATCCACTTGAGGCTCAAGATTTAAGTTATCTGTTGAGGATGTAGATGACTTATTAAAGGCTATCTATACTACCCTTGAATTAAAAGAGGAAGAGGTTCAGTTATCCAAACATGATCTTATGTATAAGGGATTACATAAGAGAAAATCAAGAGTGTTTCCAGTTCATAGTTCTTTGGTTGATACTATTAAACTGGAATGGGATAATCCTGAGAGAAAACCATTCTTCTCTAGTAACCTAAAAAGGAGGTTTCCTTTTGATGAGGACACTGCGCAGCCATGGAATAAGAATCCCAAGTTAGACGCACCTCTTTCAAAAGTTTCAAAAAACTCGGACCTGGCGTTTGATGATATGGGTACGCTTAAGGATCCGATGGACAAGAGGGGGGATATCCTTCTCCACAGAGCCTGGGACTCAGCAGTTGGAAACCTGAAACCAGCTTTGGCTTCCACTTGTGTGGCCAGAAATCTGGAGGTTTGGTTGACTCAGATTCAGTCACATCTGTCAGCAGGTACCTCCAGAGAGCAAATTTTAAAGTCTTTTCCTCTCCTATTTCAGGCAGTGGGTTTTTTGGCAGATTCTTCCGCTGAGTCGGTAAGAATGTCAGCCAGGACTTCGGCTCTAGTGAACTCGGCCAGGAGAAGCCTTTGGCTTAAGACCTGGTCAGGGGACTCGGCCTCCAAGTTGCGCCTTTGTGGCCTTCCTTTAACTGGCGATCATTTATTTGGCCCAGGTCTACAGGAGGCACTGGAACGCACGGCTGATAAGAAAAAGGCGTTTCCAGAGAGAAAGAGTTCAGACAGCCAGAAAATTTTTTCGTGGCCAAAACAGGCAACAGAGTCCTAGAGAAAAGGACAGCAGGCCGAAAAAGCATTGGACTGGGCACAAAGGCAGAGGCAAAGGGGGAGTGCTATTTAACCCTCCTCAACAGCCCGCCAAGCCGCAGTGACTTGTGTTCCCCGGTGGGAGGGAGATTGAGGGCCTTCATCCCACAGTGGGCAGCAGTCACTCTGAGCCCCTTCGTCCTGGACCTAGTGACCAACGGGTACAGGCTGGAGTTTGTTCACCAACCACCAGAACGTTTGTTGGTCACATTTCCTCCACAAGATCGGGAGAAAGCGAGGGCTCTGGGTCTCCAGATCGGAGACTTATTAGATCAAAAAGTCCTGATTCCTGTTCCTCGATCGGAGTGGGGCAGGGGATTCTATTCCCATGTATTTGTGGTCAGAAAGCCGGCAGGAAAGTTTCGACTTATCCTGAATCTCCGGACCTTAAACAAGTCCATCAGATACAAGCATTTCTGTATGGAGACGGTTTTTACAATCAAAAACCTACTATACCCAAACTGTTTTATGGCCACGTTGGACTTAAGGGATGCTTATCTTCACATCCCTATCCATCCAGCCTTCCAAAAGTTTTTGAGATTGGCAGTGAAGACGGGTATGAGGACCCGACATTTTCAATTTCAGGCCCTCCCCTTCGGTCTTTCCTCAGCCCCACGCATCTTTATGAAGGTGTTGGGAGAAGCGCTGGCTCCTCTAAGATTAAAGGCAATAACGGTTATCCCTTACTTAGACAACCTCCTGATAGTGGCAAAATCATACCAAAGGCTGTTGGAAGATCTCCAGGCTGTACAGGACTTCTTACAGTCCCTAGGCTGGCTAATAAACAAAGAAAAATCGTCCTCGATTCCGGCCCAGAAAGTAACTTATCTGGGTTACGTTTTTTGCTCCGTGAACCAAAGTTTTTCTTCCTCAGGAGAAGATTACCAAAGTGTTCCAGACTATGTCAACATTGCAGACCAACCAGTCGGTCTCTCTGAGACAGGTGTCGAGGGCAGTGGGTCTTATGACCTCATGTTTTCCCGCAGTACCATGGGCGAGACTCCGTCAGCGTCCGTTACAAAGGTTTCTTTTAAGAAACTGGGACGGGGACGTAAGGTCCCTGGAGTCAAGGATCTGGCTTCTCAACAGGATAAAAAAAAGCCTGTGGTGGTGGAGAGCTGGTCAGCACCTAGCAGGAGGTCTCCCATGGTCCTTTCCCATTTCCCGAAGGATTACCACGGATGCGAGTTCCTGGGGATGGGGGGCCCACCTCAGCAATGCAGTAGCACAAGGAGAGTGGTCCCCAGAGGAGGCAAGGGCCTCATCCAATCAAAGAGAGCTGCTTGCAGTCCAGAGAGCCCTCCAGTCTTTTCAGATGGAGGTCAGGGGTCACAACCTCCAAATCCTGTCAGACAATATAGCGACAGTCGCGTATATAAACAAACAAGCAGGGAGGCACGAGAAGCCGGAGGCTTCAGTCCATTGCCCAGGAGATCCTTTCATGGGCAGAGGGGAATCTAGCCTCCATTTCTGCTGTACACCTGAAGGGGAAAAACAATTGCCTGGCAGATTATCTCAGCCGTCACAGGATAGACCGAGACAACTGGTCCCTTCATCCCGAAGTCTTTGCAGACCTCACCAAGAGATGGGGTTATCTGGTAGCGGATTTGTTCGCAAACCGAAACAACCGCAAGACGGAGATATTCTTTTCCATGAACCCGGCAGACCAAGCCTTGGGGATCGATGCTCTGGCAAACCCGTGGCCTCCAGGCCTATGTTATGCCTTTCCGCCAATCAGGCTGATTCCAGTAGTCCTCCGGAAGTTTCGGCTGGAAGAGACAGATCTGATTCTAATTGCCCCGTTTTGGCCCAAGAGGCCATGGTTTTCCCTGCTACGGTCTCTGGTTTCAGAGCCTCCGTGGAGTCTTCCGAAAAGGGAAGACCTATTAGTGCAGGGTCCAGTATCACACCCTCAGGTGGTTTCCTTAAACTTAACGGCCTGGTATCTGAAGAAAAGATACTGAGCGCCCAAGGGTTCTCTGACAAAGTAGTCAGGACTCTCGTGAATTGCAGGAAGCCAGTTACTAGAGCCATATATTCCAAAGTTTGGAAAAGGTTTTAACTCATGGTTATCTGAAAATGATAGATTAGCTCATGATATTCCGTCTATTTTGGAATTTTTCCAAGAGGGTGTCGACAAAGGTCTTTCTGTTAGTACCTTAAAGGTACAGGCGGCAGCTATTAGTGTGTTCCTCCAGTTTTCTCTCCTGGAAAATCCCACTATAGCCAGATTTTTCAAATCTATCTCTAGGGCCAGACCAGTAGTAGTGAGAAGTTGTCCAACGTGGGATCTGTCCCTAGTACTTCAAACTCTGGTAGAATTTCCGTTTGAACCTCTGGAAAGTATGTCAGTTAAGTTACTTACATTAAAAACTGTGTTCCTTATAGCTGTTACCTCAGCTCGTAGGGTAAGTGAGTTGAAGGCCCTATCAGTTAGGGAGCCCTTCCTCACGATTTTTGAGGATCGAGTTGTGTTACGAACCGATCCAGGTTTTTTGCCCAAGGTGGCAAGTACATTCCACCGATCTCAGAACATTGTATTGCCAACCTTTTGTAGTTCGCCACAGGGCGACTTAGAAAGAAAATTTAGTTTCCTAGATGTAAGAAGGATTCTCTTGGTCTATCTTGAGGTCACGAAGACCTTTAGGAAAACTGATGCCTTGTTTGTCCTCTTTTCTGGAGTTCACAAGGGGAATAGTGCATCTAAAGCCACATTGGCTAGATGGATAAAGCAAGCCATCTTGGAAGCTTACAAAATTAGGGAGGTCCCTACACCTTTTGTTACTGCGCACTCAACTAGAGCCTTGTCTACGTCTTGGGCTGAGAGGGCTGGTGCCTCACCGGAACAAATTTGCAGGGCTGCCACTTGGTCCAGTTACTCGACCTTCATTAAACATTATCGCCTGGATCTCCTATCAGCTCAGGAGCAGGCGTTTGGTCGTAAGGTCCTTCAGGCAGTTGTCCCTCCCTAGACTGGTAAGTTCTGGCTCATCGTCTCATGGGCTGTCCTGGAAGACGCTTGGAGAAAAGCTGAGTTAGACTTACCGGTAACTCCTTTTCTGAGAGTCTTCCAGGACAGCCGGATTCCCACCCGGTATTGTCTGAAATTATGTGTATTATGCATATGTTTTGCAGGGTCCTACGGTTCTTGAGAATACTGACATGGGCCTGGAGGACCGCCCTTTTATCTGGTGGGGGTGACGTGTTTCCTGTCCTGGTAGGAGGAGCCCAAGGTCTCATGGGCTGTCCTGGAAGACTCTCAGAAAAGGAGTTACTGGTAAGTCTAACTCAGCTTTTCAGTCAAGCTACTGCCAACAGCTCATAAATGGTACTGCAAGGTTTGCCACTTTTTCTTCAAGCCAAAGCCCCCTTTCACGTGGGCTTTCTGATCAGGTCCGCCTGTCAGTTTTTCAGGTGGACCTGATCGGAGTCTCCTTTCACCTCCTATGGAGCAACGGATGTTGGTGTGACATGTCGGCTGACACCTGCCGCTACGTGATCCGATTTTGGCTGTGACATCTAGACGGATAGTGACCCTATTTTCAATCTGTTGAAAGGAAGAAAATGGAGAACGGGGCTTTGACAGGTCTGTCTCGGCACAGTGAGCAGACCTGTCATCTGCCTGCTCAGCGGGGTTCAGCAGATCGATCCCCGCTGAGCAAAGTGGAGTTTGCTGGCAGGATCGTCCGTGTGAAAGAGCCCACTAGCATTATGGCACTGCACTTGCTTAACTAACAATTCAACTGGGCCTGTGCAATGCACATGGCTACAGCACAGTTGCATGGCATTTTAGGTGTTAAAAACAGGTGGTGAGGAGAAATTGTTTACCACCTGTGAAATACTTTGAAAAGTAATCCACAGTGGACACTTTTTTTTTTTTTTTTGAGTACTCAGAAACTTTGTTTACACTTGTGGTTGGGGAAAGCAAACAGGAGACAACAGGAAGTGAGATGAAATCTACCCCTAGGAAGGGAAATTCTCTCCTGTAAGAGTTAATATGGGAAAAACTTTTCTCCTTTCCACTGATGCTTTATCACCAATCCTTGTTTCACAAAAAACCCCAAATTTTCAAAAAACATTTGTCATTGGGACAAAAAGTGAGGTGAAATCTTCTGAAGAGGTGCAGAGACAGCAAAACAAATGTCACAGGGGTGATAACCCTTCCCTAGGTTTTTCAAAAAGCTTAATTTTTTTTTTGGCTGGAGCTAAACACGTTAATGTATCAGTTCAAAATTACAAACAGATTCTACCAGGGGTGTACCTAGAAATAGCAGGGCCCCATATCAAAATGTTGTATGGGGCCCCCCTGCAAACAGCCCCTCCCCACAGCTGCCCTAGTGTCAATGCAGCGTGACCTGTGCCCAATACAGCCCCACCTATGCAGAGGAAGAGGCAAGCCACCTGCATCAGCAGAGAGCGGGATTGCCCACTAATAGCTTTCATTTGAATTTCCTGTCTTCCCGGGGCTCATCGTCACATAGCCCCACCTCTTGACGCCTTTGATGACTTCACATGTCCCACATTGGATCAGCGTTCTGTCTATCAAAGGCATCGGGCCAAAAGGTGGAGCTATGTGACGTGAGCCCCGGGAACACTGGAAGTTCTAATGAAAGCTCTTACATCGGGCAATTCAGCTCGCCTCTTCCTTTCCTCTCTTCCACGGGCTGGGAGACTGTGCTGGCGTTGCTCTTATCCTCACTGGGCCCCACTCGGCTGCGGGCCCCATAGGGCCCGCATGGGTTGCTATGGTGGTAGTTACACCCCTGGATTCTACTTAACAACAAACCTACAGTCCCTGTCTTGTTTGCACCGCCTGTATACTGCTGTTCAGAGTATATAGGGCCTGGGGGCCCCACACCTTTCCTTTTTTAATTTGGTTGTGGGGTTCCCCTTAATATCCATACAAGACCCAAAGGGCCTGGTAATGGACTGGGGGGTACCCATGCCGTTTGTCTCACTGATTTTCATCCATATTGCCAGGACCCGACATTACATTAAAGCCACAAGCAGTTTTAAATTACTTTTTTCCTTTAAAAATGATATTTTGTGCAGGGACTGTTCTAAGCACGGGAAACACGTGCCACTTTACAGGCATACTATAGACACCCCCCAGCTATGATATTTAAAGGAATATTTCACTTTTTTTTTTTTTTTTTACTTTTAAGCATTAAAATCACTGCTCCTGAAAAAACAGCTGTTTTTAAAACTTTTTTTTTTTGCATTGATACATGTCCCCTGGGGCAGGACCCCGGTCCCCAAACCCTTTTTAGGACAATACCATGCAAATTAGCACTTTTGATTTTGAATGTTCGAGTCCCATAGACGTCAATGGGGTTCTAACGTTTGTGTGAATTTTCAGTCCGTTCGCAGGTTCTGGTGCGAACCGAACCAGGGGCTGTTAGGCTCATCCCTAGTCAGGAGTATGTTATCTTTATTCAGCAGTTCGGACAATCTAATTTGAGTCCTGAAGTATACTTCTATACAGATCGACGGGACAAAGTAATTGTTGGAAACTGCAGCACAAAGATTACACCACCTAAGCCTGGACTTCCTCAAATAGTCCAGACTGAGTAATCCTTGTGCTGCAGTTCCTTGCAATTACATTGTCCATTGGATCTGTAAAGAAGTTGACTTTGTGACTCGACTAGAGTGTCTGAACTGATGAATAAAGTTAAGAACTTATTCCTGATAACATACTACTCATGTTCCTCCACCAGCTGAGCAGTTGGAGCACAGAGCCACAGTGCAATCTGAATCATGGGTCTGGGTCCCAGGTGGAAGGAGACCTGGACACGTGATTCTAAACCCGTATTGTCTGGGTGAATCCTTAACAGCTGGCAACCCTAGGCACTGTTAGGGTGCCTTGTGTATAGCGAGTTATGCAGCTGCTCATGTGCACAGGCATCGACTATCTAAAATGAACCTATCTAGCCCCTTAAAGAAGAAATCACTTTTTTTTTTTTTTTTTTTTTTTTAAACTGCTCTGGTCCGATGCTGAGCTGTCAGCAGGGGCTTTGCTGGGGGGGGTGCTGGTGCAGATGAGGCAGCTGACAACAGAAGCTCCCTAGTAACTATGGGTGATGTCACTTTTCATTCATCTCCTCTGCAGAGCTTCCATAACTAGTTAAAAAAAAAAAAAAAGTATTGTAAAATATGTAATTGTTTCAGATTTACATAGATGTGTGAGGACCTGGTGATAATAGGAAGTTATGAAGTGAAACTTAAAATGATTTATATGCTGTTCACTACAAGATTCATCTGACAATTCATCACTGCTTCCACAAAATCTACATGGTGACAGACGTGAGATTGCTGAAACATCAGGGCTCACTCTACGTGGCATGCAACCCCTAATCTTTGGTAATTAAATTGCTAACTGGCTGAAATTCAAAAGAGAATGGGAAGTGTACAGCGAAGCGGGACTCTCAGACAAGTCAAAGTTCAAGCTTACACTCGTCTCTATTTTGCTCGTTCAGATGCACTAGATAAATAAGTTGCTTAATTTTTCAAGATAACAACTTACAAAGCCATCCACAATTTGGCCCCCAGGTACATCACTAACCTAGTCTCAAAATGCCCTTCATTCTTCCCAAGACCTCCTGCTCTCTAGTTCCCTTGTCATCGCCTCCAGGATTTTCCCAAGCCTATCCTATGGAACTCCCTACCCCAATCTGTCCAACTATTTTACTCTGCTTGCTCCCTGAAAACCCTTCTCTTTAGAGAAGCATACCCTGTCCCCACCTAACAACTGTACTTTTACTTCCTCCATCAAATCATCCCCAACAGTTATTACCTTTTTATCACTAGACCCTCCCTCCTAGATTGTAAGCTCTAGTGAGCAGGGCCCTTTAATTGCTCCTGTATTGTAACTGTACTGTCTGCCCTCATGTTGTAAAGCGCTGTGTAAACTGTTGGTGCTATATAAATCCTGTATAATAATGACAGAGGACCCTGATGTCTTAATCAAGAAATTTGATGAGATATGCTTACCTCAATGTAATGTGATAATAGACAGACATGCATTTAACATGATGGCTCAGAAACCTGATAAAGGAATACAATCCTATGCAGCCACACAGAGACTGCTGGCTAAAAAAATGTGATTTTAGTACACTAACAGATGAACTGATAGGTGACAGGATTGTATGTGGGATTTACAATAATGCAGTTTGTGCTTAGTTGTTCAGGGAGAACGATTTAACACTCGAAATAGCCTTTAGAATATACATATGTTGTTTGAACATTTTGAAAGGGCCACTAAGGAACTAAAAAGAGAGGCAGAAGTCTTTTGTGGTGCAACAGAATAAAAGGCAATGCAGCAACTGTGGTAGTGAACACGCTACCGCGTGCAACACGTGTCCGCCTTTTAATAAAAGGTGTAACTAATGCAACAAATGGAATCATTTTGCAAAATGTTTTAGGTCCAAGCCACAAAATAGAGGTGTGTAGATGACACCATCAAGTGACATTAAACATCAAAAATGTGCACAGAATTAATGAAGTAGAAAGTGATGATCACCAAATTTGTTTTCATTGTGAAAGTGTGGACCTAATTGCAAATAAAGGAGAAATATTCACCACCCTCTCAAGAGCATGCAAAAAACATGTCAAGCTGAAAATTGACACTGCTGACAAAAACAATGTCATGTCCTTATTAGGGATGGGCCGAACACCCCCCAGTTCAGACCAGAACATGCGAATAGGCAAAACATTTGTACGAAACCTATTAAAGTCTATGAGACACGAACGTGAAAAATCAAAAGTACTCATTTTAAATTATACGCAAGTTACTGCCATAAAAAGTGTTTGGGGACGCGGGTACTGCACCAGGGGACATGTATCAATGCAAAAAAGTTTTTAAAACAATCGTTTTTTCAGGAGCAGTGATTTTAATAATGCTTAAAGTGAAACAATAAAAAAAAAATTCCTTTAAATATTGGGCCTGGGGGGGTGGGGGTGGGTGGGTCCCTTTAGTCTGCCTGTAAAGTGGCGCATCTGTGTGATTGTGTTTTACAGTACGACAGCAAAATTACATTTCTAAAAGGAAAAAAATTCATTTAAACTTGCACAGGGCTGTAATGTATTGCCGCTTCCCGGCAATATAGATAAAGTTCAAGGAAGAAATCGGCATGGGTCCATATCAGGCCCTTGGGGTCTGGTATGGATTTAAGGGGAACTCCATGCCAAAAAAAAATCCATACCATACCATTATCAGAGCAAGCAGCCTGGAGGACGGGGGGGAGAGAGCCCCCCCCCCCCCCCGAACTATACCAGGCCACATGCCCTCAACATGAGGAGGGTGTTTTGGGTCCCACCATCCCTGGTCCGGTGGTTGTGGGGATCTGATCGGAATCTGGAAGCCCTAGATCCCAGCCCCCACTGGCTATGTGAATGGGTATAGGGCACATCGAACCCCTACCTATTCACCAAAAAAAAGTGTCAAAGTAAAAACCACAAAAGTCAGTTTTCGACAATTCCTTTATTAAAAAAAGTATCTTGCGATGTACACTCATCGTCAATCACACCCTACTCATTCACATAGAGGGGGCGGGATCTGTGGGCCCCCTTGTTAAAGATTACGATAAGCCCCCCAACCCACAGACCCCCAAACAACAGAGTCAGGGTTGTGGGGACAAGGCCCTTGTCTCCATCAACAAGGGGACAAGGTGCTTTGGGTGGGACCCCAAAGCACCCCCAGCAGGTTGAGGGCAAGCGGCCTGATATGTTTGAGGAGGAGGGGGGCGCTTGCTCCTCCATCCCCTCCCCTATCCTGTCCTGCCAGGCTGCTTGCTCGGATAAGGGTCTGGTATGGATTTTGGGGGGGACCCCACGCCAATTTTTTAAACAATTTTCAAAGTTCCCCTTAAAATCTATGCCAGACCCGAGGGTCTTGGTATGGATTTTTGTGGGGACCCCTCACTGTTTTTTAAAAAAGAATTGCTGTAGAGTTCCCCTTAAAATCTATACCAGACCCAAAGGGCCTGGCATGGATTTTGGGGGGACCCCATGCTGTTTTTTAAATTAATTCTGTCATAGGGTCCCCCTTAACCACTTCAATACACTATAATATAATATAATATATATAAAAATAAGCCTTGGTCTTATATTAATTTTGGCAACAAAAGACTCTATTACAGTAGTATATAATGTACAATATGTGTGTTACTGTAATATAATTGTGGCAAATACCTTCGTTATAGCGCCGCTCTGCGCTTCTGTGAGCCGACGGAGATCTCTTCCCTGCAATTATATTACAGAAACATACACATTGTACATTATATACTATTGTAATAGAGTAGATTATAGGATTTTACAAGCATTTTAAACTAGGGCTTATATTGCAACCCTCCTGGAAAATAACGCTAGGTCTTATTTTCAGAGTAGTTCTTATTTTCGGGGAAACACAGTATACACTACACCGACTGCACTATATACTCTGAACTGCAGAATATATACTATACGCACTGCACTATAAATTCTTCAGAAAAATTGGGTCTTAGGTGTTGGTGGTGCCAGAACACTGTAACCCCTCACAGTTACTCTTGTTGGGCGCAGGAACAGGCCCTGCTGTTAAATATTATTTAAAAAATTGTAATTACATGTCCCTTCTAAACAGGGGTAGAAAAGTTGGACCTTGGGTGTTAGTGGTGCCCTAAACCAAAAATATTGTTGAAAGCTAGCATCATCAAGATTCAGGAATAGGATAGGCAAGATCCCTAGCAAACTCAATCAGCTACATCAGTATCAGGGGCTTTATAGCTGCTGATCCAGGACTGATTAATTTTTATAAATGTGAGCCTATCAATGGAGTCTGTGGACAGGCGCACCCTTTGATCCATTACAAACCCTCCAGCAGCACTGAATGTGCGTTCAGAAAGTGAGCTGAATGCAGAACAGGCCAGTAGCTTGATTGCATATTGAGCAAGTTCTGGTCAGTGATCCATCCTAAAGACCCAATAAGCCAGTGGATGCTCAGTTGGAAAGGTCTCCAAGTCTGCTCTTGCTCCTAGATATTCCTGCACCATATAATGCAAACGCTGCCACTGGCTGCTTGAACCTACCAGCCCTGGGCGCTGAGGACTAAAAAATTTTTAAAGGCATCGGTCAGCCGGCCATCTTCTCCACCACTCTTCCTCTGACCGAACAAAGCCTCAGAAACACGTTGTCCAGCACCAGGAAATAGTAACCTCCCAGGTTCTGGAAAGGCGTTACACACACTTTTCTTCAAGGCGCCCTGAAGATGTTTCATCTTCTGCTCCCTCTGCAAAGGCAGGATGAGCTCTGCAACTTTACCCTTGTAATGTGGATCAGGAAGGGTTGCTAGCCAGTAATAATCCTTCTCCTTGATACCACGAATCCTAGGGTCCTTTCGCAGGCTTCGCAGAATCAGGGAGCCCATGCAGCGTAAGTTTGTAGATACATGAGATTCTGAGTCCTCTGGGTCACTAAGGATGATATTGTCAGGAACTATCCGTAACTACCTCCTCCCAGCCACGTAGAAACTCCTTGGGTTTCTGGGGACTGAAAACCATCCCTTGAAGACTGCTGCGTGTTATCCTCTACATCCATACTGACACAATCCTTCTCCTGTTCTTCCTGCGTGTTTGGCGGCCCCGCCATAACGTGGGGAAAAAAGGGGACCTTAAGAGGAAAGAAAGTCCTCCTCTTCCTCCCGCTGTTCTGCCTCAAGTGCCCTGTCCATGATTCCACAAAGAGTGTGCTCCAGCAAGAAGACTAGAGGGACAGTGTCACTGATGCATGCATTGTCGCTGTGGCCTTGTCAGGAAAGGTCCCCTCCGCTGGTAATATCGATCATTTGGCGTGCAGTACTGAGGTCCACCAGCAGGTGTCTCCTGGCAGTTTGGAGCTGTCAGAAGAGCTTTTTCCTGCTGGTATTCTGTCACCTTTGGGCCGCAGTACTGGCGTCCACCAGGGGAGGAATCCTGGCAGTATGGAGCAGGTATTCCCCTCTGCAGACAGGTGTCACCTGACCTTAATTAGCAGCTGCAGTATAAATACCCGACAAATACACACTCACCTTGCCCTGGTATTTTCCTTGAGCCCTGACCTGCAGCCTGCATCCTGTTTACCTGATTCCTGTTCCTGAGACCTGATTCCTGTTCCTGAGACCTGATTCCTGTTGTTCCTGTTCCCTGTCTGTTTCCTTGCTCTGGACCCTGAGCCTTGTATCTGACCCGTCCCTCCTGTGATCCATCCATCTTCATTTGTCCTGTTTGTTTCCCTTCCCCAGCTGCTGACCTCCCGTTGATGACCCTGGCCTGGCTCTGTTTATGATCTTGGTATTTCCCTTACTTGTATATATTTGTTCTGTTATTATTATTATTTGTGGGGTTCTGTTTTGTATTGGTTATGGTGCACTGAGTGATATTGGAGGTGGTTGTGTTATATTTATTCATTTATCTTTAATAAATCATTTATACTTTCACTTATACACGTCTGGGTTTCCTCTGTTTGGTACACTTGTGTGGCGAAAAGAAGCCAAGCTCCCGAGCCTGTACTGGTGCCATACTCACACAAGTACTCATTTATGGCCCTCTTCTGTGTGAGCAGCCACTGCAGCATTGCCAATGTTGAGTTCCACCTGGTGGGCATGTCACAAATGAGGTGGTTGGTGGGCAGGTTAAATTCTGGTTGAATGTCAGCCAGCTGAACAATGGGATTGTATGACCACTGGAAATGGCCACAGACTTTTCTGGCCTACCTCAGAAGTTCCTGTAAGCCTGGGTACCTGGTCAAGAAATGCTGCACCACCAAATTCAGGACGTGTGGCAAGCATGGAACATGGGTCAAGTGTCCCTGTCGGAGAGCGGAGAGAAGGTTGGTGCTATTGTTGCATACAACCATTCCTGGCTCAAGCTGCTGTGGCACGAACAACCACCTCTGAGCCTGCCCCTGCAGAGCTGACAGAATCTCTGCTCCAGTGTGGCTCCTGTCCCCTAGGCAGACCAACTGAAGCACTGCACGGCATCTTTTAGCCTGACTGCTTGCGTAGGCCCTTGAACGCTTACGGAGCACTGCTGGTTCAGAGGACAATTCTGCAGAAGAGGCCATAGAGGAAGAAGAGGAGGTGGAGAAGAGAGATGTGGCAGAATCAACACCAGCTTTTTGGAGGCGTGGTGGCAGAACAAGCTCCAACACTGAACCCTGTCCTGCATCCTTCCCAGCTGCCAGCAGAGTTACCTAGTGCGCCATGTAGGAAAGGAAACATCCCTAGCCATGCCTGCTGGACCATGAGTCAGTGGTAATATGAACCTTGCTGCTAACCACTCAGTCCAACAAGGCCAAAACATTGCCTTCCACGTGACGGTAGAGAGCTGCAATGGCCTTACGTGAAAATGTTTTTCATTTTGGAACCTGCCACTGTGGTACAGCACATTCCATAAATTCACGAAAGGGGGCAGAGTCTACAAGCTGAAAAGGCAGCAGTTGTAGTGCTAGCAATTTGGCCAAGCTAGCATTTAGAGGCTGAGGATGTGGATGGCTGGGACAGTATTTTTTTTTACGGTTCAGCAACTGGGGTAGCGAAATTTGCCTGCTGATATCAACTGGTGGTATACTGCTAGCAGATTGGCTGGAAGCACTTGTGGCACCTATAACTATACCTTCACTCCTCTCAGTGCAGGTTTTTGAGAGGACTGGAGGTATAGTAGGGGTTGAGATCACAGATGAGGAGCAAGGAGAAGTCTGCCTTCTTTTATTATGTGGGTCTTTCAGATGCAGTTGCCAACGGACTGCATGACATGTCGTCATATGTCTTGTTAAGCATGTGGTGCCCAAGCGAGTGCTGTTCTTCCCACACTTGATCCGCTTCGGACAGATTGCGAACAGCAACGGTGTGATCTACTGCACGTGTCGAAAATGAAATTTTGGAAGGCAGCACCTTGCCTTCAGCTGGCCCCTGGAGGACATCCTGCCTCAGAGTTGTGCCTCCTCCTCACTTTCCTCCTCTCTTCTCTCAGGCACCCAAGTACAGTCAGTGACCTCATCATCCCCTCCCTCCTCGTTACTGGAGCAAACTTGGCAATATGCTGCAGCTGGGGGAACATGACTGCCAGTTTCTTGTCCTTCTGTGGCACCCCCTCTCTCTAGGCTCACGTTACTCCCTTCCTAAACCTGCGAACCAACATCGGAGCCTTCAAATTGCTGCACATCTCCAGCAGCATGTAACCGACACTATGGTCGAATAATTCCGGTGACTCCTCCGTGCATGATGGTGGGGCTAAAAAAGGAGTAACAACTGTGGACAAGGAGCCTGTGAAATAGTCCACTTTGGCAGCTGCGCTGGAAGACAAACTACTCTGAGCCTGGGTGACAGAGGATGAGGATGGCTTTGTTATCCACTCCACCAACTCTTCTACATGTTCTGGCTCAATAATACGGTCAGCAGCAGAAAAAAAGGACAAGCGTGCCCCACAGCCACCTGCAGAGGATGCACCATATTCACGACCAGCACTGTTGACTGTAGACACAGAGCCTGCTTGCCCTCTTTTAGTGGACCGACCAACCTCATACCACGCTGTCACTTACGTAACAATGCCACTCTCAGCTGTGCCCAGCACAAAGATTTTCCAGGTTGCGGGACCACAATCTAGGTGCCAGCAGCCTGAGAGCGATTGTCACTGGGCTAATTACTCAATTAACCCTTTAACTGCCACCACCCCCGTTTTAAAAGACCGAGCCAGGGTAGACTCGTAATTTTTACAATACCAACTGAGTTTAGAATAACCGTCTGCAACACACACTGCCACCACAGACAGGTCTGCTCAGAGGCCTTACTCTACAACAGTAGCGCTCTTCAAGAGGCAGGTTCGTTTATAGCTTGCATTAAGAGCTTTAGAGATGAGGTTAATACTTTTCAACATAAGGGTTTATTATGAAAAGGTCAAAGTTGGTGCAAATATAACATTTACAGAATAAAAAGATGTTTCAAAGAGATAACGACAATATACAGCTACCAAGAAATAAGGTAGAATTGGGGAGGAAGAATACTTGCAGTTGATGTCCGAGGGTTGATCAGAGTTCGATCGATGAGCTGGGTGATCGGTTCTCAAACTTGGCAGATGTTCCTGCTTGGATGGTAAAAGGAGAACTGACCATTGTCTTGGCAGCTCCTCTTTTCTGTCAGATCAAATGGGCGTTGACAGCGAAAAGTGACCAATCGTCTGGTCATCTTGTTTAGGGGTTGGTTGCTGGGAGGTGTCTACACTCATGACCAGGTCCCAGGTACACTTTGTAATACATATTCATATCTCTGCATCTTTAGGGTTTACAGACTGCAATTATCCATATTATTGTTCAGCGTGAGATCTCCTTCAAAACTGATATAAACATGCCATGTCTCCAATGTCTAGTTTACCTAGGAGGAATAAGGGGTACCAGTGGTTTCCCATATGACCTGACATAGGGATGTCTGGACTTGAAATGTTACAAATTATTTGAGGAAACTAAATATGTCCATATAATGGCTGTGCTATTATTATTTTGGAAGTCATGAAACATGCTGAAATTTCATACTTATTCCACTGTTTAAGCTTTATGTGCATTAAGGTATTTATGACCGGTATCTGCTGGTTCTCTGAATTGAGAGAATGACAGTTTTACGACAGGCCTGGACATCCTGCCAGGCTACATTAGCTGTTTTTACAGACCTGAACATCAGGGAGGAGGGAGTGTGTTCAGATTTTTTTCTATAATGTTAAACTGTTAGCCAAGCTGTTATTGCTGCCCTAAGGTTCTCAAACAACATGGCCACCAGCTACAGCTTTAGTGTGTCCAGTATGTGATATCGTTACAAGGAGGAGTTGTATCAACTCCTCACCCCCTTTTTTTAACCCCTAAATGCTGCAGTACTGCTGTGGAAACATGTCCATTGTGCACAATTGCATAGTGGCTCATTTACTAGAATTGGTTGTGTCTGGCAGGCATTAGTGCCCACCAAGCACAACAGGAGTTAGAGTATCACGGTCACTCCCAGCCACTGCCCCTTCAGCTAAAGGGGGAGCTGTTTTTGGGACGGTAAAGGAAGGTTGGAAAAAATCTATAAAAAAAAACAAAACACAGAAGTAGGTATTAATAGACTACAGACGACTAGATACGGGGGGGTAAAAAGGAAGTAGGCACTAATAGACCGCAGGTGACCAGCTGAAAAAAAATTCTCTCCAGCAAGGGGAGGTCAATCATAAAAATGGGTGAGATCCCACTCAAAATTAAGCCCATTGGGCATCCGTGATCTCAAATGGAAAATCCAGATGACTTTCCACTTGCAAATACAGTAAAGAAAAAAGTTGGCGCTTGCATCTACCTTGGTAGAGATACATCTTACTATTACACATCTTGGAATACAAAAGACAATGGGAAAAAAATAATGATAATGAATGCAAATGAATGACTGTATACAGTCCATAAAAGTCTGTGGTGTGGCACTTGAAGGCAGTAGAAGCAATACTCTGAAGAGGCTGGGGAAAGAAGCACAAAGCACCACTCTAAGTGCAGTAAGTATGAACAATTTATTAGGCATAGGATGCATATAAACTCACAAGAGTATGTTAAAAATAGGCATGCCGGAATGAAAGAACAGTCGTCCAAGAGGGAGTCCATCAAAGGCAGAGCGCTGATGCAGTGGAGCGGGTTGTGCAGGTGGATGCCGGCGTTTCCTGGTCCTCGATCACACGGGATGCCTGGGGATGGCGCCACTTCCGGTTGGACGGTATGTCAGTAGGCAACGCGTTTGCGGAGCATGCGCTCCTTCTTCAGGCCTGACGGGGGCAGTTTTAGTTTAAGGGCTTATATACTATGCTGACAGAACTCCTGGGTCCTGGTGACCATAAGGGACTCGGAATTTTACATCATACATGGGGGGGGGACTCAACCATAGCATTTAAATTAATACAATTAATAATAATAAATATATATGAATAATAATAAAAATAAAAATAAACTCATAAAAGGTCTTATACGGAAACATTGGTTAGAACATGAAGCAGAAAACAGGTATAGGTGGATATTGCTGCAGGACTGAATATGCTTAAGCATAGGGAAGACTAAGGAAATTGGGGGAGTAAACATGGCAATCAAATAGCATAAAAATAGAGGATGGTATAAAATGAGACAGTGGAGAGACCATGGATGAAAAATAAATAAAATATATATATATAATAATAAGGAATTGGAAATAAAAAATAAAATATAAATAATAAAAGTGAAAATAATAATAATATAAATACAAGAAAATATAAATGAAAAGAGAGGAATCACTGTTCTTACACTTATTTAGGGTGAATCACAGCACACTTGATGACCGTAACAATGATGGTATAATGTGACTATAACTAATTTGACAATATCGAATTATCTAGTACTTACTTTGGTTGTGGAAGACCTTAAGGGTCCAGGATGGGATATATGGACTGGGAAGCGGGGGGAGGAAGAAAGGGGCCCTAGATGAGAAAAATTATAAAAAATGAATTGAAAATGAAAACAGTTGGTTAACATTTCTATTTTAACCATAATATTTATTTAGTTAAATATAGCTGTTGGGATTGTGCAACTGGGGAAAGGGAAGAAAGAAAGGGGGAAGGGGGGGGGGGGTTGGATTGGGATAGGTAGGAAGGGGCCGGGTGGGACGGGGCCAGGGGAAAGGGACATTTAACCAAAGGGACTAATCACATCAGATTATTGACCTCTATTTCCTCATTGAGGCCCCCAGGTGTGAGGAAGTCCAAAGTACAGGGGGTCCCCTAGTTACAAACATCCGACTTACAAACGACTCCTACTTACAAACGGAGGGAGACAACAGGAAGTGAGAGGAATTCACTCCTATGAAGGGAAATTCACTCCTGTAAGAGCTATTGACGTTCTCATAAAATTGACGTTCTCATGTTTGACCAAGTCTTTCTCTAATACTTCAAATATTGAAGACTTTTACAAGCCATTGTAAAGAAAACTGTTGGAACAAAAACTGCTCTTGTCACAAAACAAGGAGATATTTACATGGTATTGTGAATAAACAAAAGCTGCCACAGGATACAAGGTTATACAGACTATTCTGCTACACAGAGATAACCTCACCTGGCATAAACCTATTGTGTTCAAGTGATGGACTGTTTAAATAGCTAACACCTTGGCTAACAAAACTCATTGTATGAACTTTTAGGATGGTTTAGACAAACAAGTCATTTCTAAACACCCAGTGGGAATGTTCTAGGTCCATCTCAACACGTTAGAGAGAGTTGAATATTGTGCCAGTCAAAAATATTTTAAAAGTATCTATAAGGTTATTATAAGTCATTTCAAACTATCTATGACATTGTAGGTCACAGAGACATATTATAATTTTGGCATCTGCGGACCCAACAACTTTGATATGAAGAAAATATATATGAAAGTGTGATTTTATAGATAGAAGTGTTTAAGAAACTAATTAGGAAAAACATATAATTATGATTATAATTATATAAGATTGTAGCCTATGCTTAGATAAACAAGTATGCAGTGGAGATACCAGAAGTTATACAGGTATCCATATAGATAATCATTTTTATGTAGTATTGATGAAATATATAACAACGTGTGTATTTCCTAGATAGACCAGTCTGTATAGACATACATTTATAGAGATACAGCTATATAACCAAGTTATGTAATGGTGACTAATCAAACTTATACTGAGTTTATTTTACATTAGACCGATTACCAGAATATTTAAAAGTATATACTATCCTTACCATTATACACATAATGAAAATAGAATGTATTAACTTAAAAGGATGGACTCAAAACACATGTGAGACACCTGGTGGTTGAAGGTGGTATTATTTGAACTCACTAAATTTCCAGAGGAGGTTAATAATTAAGTCTCCTAACCCAATGGGAAGTGAGCCACGTCCTTTTGGGCAGAGCCATTATAATTTTTATGGTCTTATTATCTGAAATGGTATTTAGAGGCAAGTAAGATGGAAAAAAAAGGGGGGAGGAAGGAGAGCTCAGGGATCCACCCTGAGGGGGGACACTGGGAGACACACACACTCCCAGACTGACACTCATGCACCATGCATGAATACATATCTTTACATTCATGAAGATTCCTCAACACCTAATACTTAGAACTCGGAGGTCACAAGAAGTAAATCCTCTTTAAGAGTATCCATCTTGAAACCACGGCAGCCATCTTAACTCTGGTAACCAGCCGATAGGAACAGTAGCCATCCTGGAATGGGTAATTATGTCATGTTGATTTTATCTTGTATGTTCTCTCAAATATTGATATGTTCTCTCAAATATTGATGTATTGAATATTAATCAATTGATAATCATTCTCCCGAATCAATAACCGCCTTGTAGATTTTTCTCTAAAGATTCAAATTTTTCATTATATTTTTCTTTTTGCATAGTTGCCACATTTATTGACAAAACAAACGTCTAATTTATTTCTCAATTGTAACCACTTACTTACCTGCAGTAAAGTAACGGTTGCACGTGTGAAATACAGATGTTCTGTTTAATTGTCAAGTTCACAAGGTTATTGATTCTACTGAGAAGTTATCATGGTGGAATTATGTCAAAGGGACGGTACGCCCATTTTTGCAAGTGTTTTATTGATTTTCAAGACGTTCATGTAACGCAATCGGTATCTTAATTTCATGTGATTATTTGTGTTTGTTTACCAATAAATATCTATTTCGTATGATCACACGTCTCCGTGAATAAGTTTCACAAGCATAGACTGTGTCATATAGATTGATTTTGTATCTTAAAAATATCTTCGTTAAAAATTACTCAATGATAATTATTGTGCGGGAAACCTGTCCTTAAAAAGGCACAACTTATTCTGACTGATTATTCACGACAAGCAGGATGCGCTGCTAATGCGCGCCCGCGGGGGCGTGCACCGTGGCAATTGGGGATGACGTGTGTCCCTCTGCCCCTCCCCGATCAGGGTAAATAGCCATTGAAATTGGCTGTTTACCATGTGATCGGCTGTGTCCAATCACAGCCAGTCACGAGTGTAAACAATAGAGACGTTATTAGGAGATACCGGCTTCTTCTCCGCACACACTGATCGTGTGAGGAGAGAGAAGGGATCAGTGAGTGATTTATTATCTGTCTGAATATTTTACACATTACTGGGCACCATACGCCCCCCCAATAAAGAGAACCTGTCACCGGTGTACTGTGACACAGCCCATCTGGATCTGTCACACTGTCCAACTGGATCTGTCACACACCCCATATAGATCTGTCTGGATCTGTCACACAGTCCATCTGGATCTATCACACAGGCCTGTCATCAGTACCGTTACACAGGCCCGCCATCAGTACCGTCACACAGGCCTGCCATCAGTACCATTACACAGGCCCGCCATCAGTACCATCACAAAGGCCCGCCATCAGAATCATCATATAAGTATCATCACACAGGCCTACCATCAGTACCGTCACACAGGCCCGCCATCAGTACCGCCACCATGTCCAAAAGATTTTTTACACCTGAGGAGGCATATACCATTCTTACTATGTCGGATGATGAGAGCAGCGGGGAGCTCTTATCAACCGATTCTGGTTCAGAATAAGAGCCAGTAGAGAGTAGTGGATCGGGGCCAAATCAGGGGAGGAAACAGTCCCTCCTTAAAGAATAAGGAGAGCAACAAGATCAGAAGACCTGCCTACCACCAGCAGCGCCATACACCCCAACGCCACCAACACAAATGGAGCTAGACCCCAGGAAGAGGAGCCCAGTACCAGTATTGGAATTACACACCAAACCCGAAGAATCCGGGCCCAGTCTTACCTTCCCAATGCCCTGGCAAACCCCTTATGGTTGCTTGCTGTCACGGAACGTCCCACACTCCCCTTGAGTGCTTCCGTCATATACCACTTCCTCCCAGTCTGGATACAGATATCAGATATTCCAACCGCTCACAAAGAACAAAACAAGGCGACACTTGTTTCACTGCTAACATGGACTGTTTATTTAAAATCAAAATTACAAGACTTTATATGCCGTTAGAGGAGGTTCCCCCCTCCTGCTCATATTACTCTAACAATACAACTGCAACCTAATTAACATGAGCTAGTTTACTAAATCATTTACCCAGACTAGGTGACTACGTCTCCTAGCTCATTGACTATTTAATACACATTACCATAAACATCAACACAGGGTTAATTAGAACAAACAACAATGTGTGAAATACCCTTAGAACCTGTGGTAAGGCAGACTAGACTCATTTACATTAAACACATTATAGCAGACATCAGACAGGTGAGTGGAGTTGATATTAGCATCTCCTCACAGTATGTGTCCCAACAGTATGACTCAGTCACTATTGCTAATATGGCAAATACAGGGTCCCCAGAGTCTGTGTGTCCTGGGGACAAGGACCCCGAAGCCAAAGTAACAACACCTCAAGGGTACCCCAAATGCCAGGGCCCATAATCTGTAGGCAAGAGGCTCACATTCAGTCCTCTCCAAAAGCCTCTGTCCCGGCTGGGTCTGCCACACCTGCCAACTCAGGTTCAGCTATAATCCCACCTTTCAACGCACAGCCAGGTGTGCAGCTCAACACTATAAATTTTTCGCAACTAAATTATTTTTATTTGTGTTTCCCAGAAGATTTGCTGCAGTATATGGTGGACCAAACAAATCTCTATGCAGAGCAATTTATTGCCTCCAACCCCAATTCGTCCTGCGCCCGTATGTTTCAATGGCGACGTCTCACACTAGACCAGTTCAAATAGTTTTCGGGCCTTACATTTAATTTGGGGCTTACAAAGAAGAACAAAGTGCATACCTACTGGTCCACCCACCCCATCCACCAGATGACGATTTATTTTGCTGTCATGTCCAGGACATGCTATGACATGATTATGCGTTTCCTACATTTTAATGACAACTCTCAGTGCCCTCCCCAAGATTATCCCAACCACAAAAAAAATTGTATAAAATATGCCCCCTAATAAATTATTTTTCCAAGAGATTTGCTGAAGTGTATGTCCCAGACCAAAATATTTGTGTGGACGAATCCCTTATCCACTTTACTGGCCGGTTGCAGTTCAAACAGTATATTCCCAGTAAGAGGGCCAGGTACGGGTTGAAACTGAATAACCACTTCAGCCCCGGAAAGATTTACCCCCTTCCTGACCAGAGCACTTTTTACAATTTGGCACTGCGTCGCTTTAACTGCTAATTGCGCGGTCATGCAATGCTGTACCCAAACGAAATTTGCGTCCTTTTCTTCCCACAAATAGAGCTTTCTTTTGATGGTATTTGATCACCTCTGCGGTTTTTATTTTTTGCGCTATAAACGGAAAAAGACCGAAAATTTAAAAAAAAAATGATATTTTCTACTTTTTGTTATAAAAAAAATTTAATAAACTCAATTTTAGTCATACATTTAGGCCAAAATGTATTCGGCCACATGTCTTTTGGTAAAAAAAAATGTCAATAAGCGTATATTTATTGGTTTGCGCAAAAGTTATTGCGTCTACAAACTAGGGTACATTTTCTGGAATTTACACAGCTTTTAGTTTATGACTGCCTATGTCATTTCTTGAGGTGCTAAAATAGCAGGGCAGTACAAACCCCCCCAAATGACGCCATTTTGGAAAGTACACACCCCAAGGAAATTGAGAGGCACGTTGAGCCCATTGAATATTAATTTTTTTTGTCCCAAGTGATTGAATGACAAAAAAAAAAGATTTACAAAAAGTTGTCACTAAATGATATATTGCTCACACAGGCCATGGGCATATGTGGAATTGCACCCCAAAATACATTTAGCTGCTTCTCCTGAGTATGGGGATACCACATGTGTGGGACTTTTTGGGAGCCTAGCCGCGTACGGGACCCCGAAAACCAATCACCACCTTCAGGCTTTCTAAGGGCATAAATTTTTGATTTCATTCTTCACTGCCTATCACAGTTTCGGAGGCCATGGAAAGTACAGGTGGCACAAAACCCCACAAAATGACCCTATTTTGGAAAGTAGACACCCCAAGCTATTTGCTGAGAGGCATGGTGAGTATTTTGCAGCTCTCATTTGTTTTTGAAAATGAAGAAAGACAAAAAAAAACATTTTTTTTTCTTTTTCAATTTTCAAAACTTTATGACAAAAAGTGAAGTCTGCAAAATACTCACTATACCTCTCAGCAAATAGCTTGGGGTGTCTACTTTCCAAAATAGCGTCATTTGGGGGGTGGGGTTGTGCCACCTGGGCATTCCATGGCCTCCGAAACTGTGATAGGCAGTGAAGAGTGAAATAAAAAATGTACGCCCTTAGAAAGGCTGAAGGCGGTGCTTGGATTTCGGGGTCCCGTACGCGGCTAGGCTCCCAAAAAGTCTCACACATGTGATATCCCCGTACTCAGGAGAAGCAACAGAATGTATTTTGGGGTGTAATTTTACATATTCCCATGGCATGTTTGAGCAATATATCATTTAGTGACAACTTTGTGCAAAAAAAAAAATTGTCTTTTTCCCTCAACTTGTGTCACAATATAAAATATTCCATGGACTCGACATGCCTCTCAGCAAATAGCATGGGGTGTCTACTTTCCAAAATGGGGTCATTTGGGGGGGGGGGGGGTTGAACTGTCCTGGCATTTTATGCACAACATTTAGAAGCTTATGTCACACATCACCCACTCTTCTAACCACTTGAAGACATAGCCCTTTCTGACACTTCTTGTTTACATGAAAAAATTATTTTTTTTTGCAAGAAAATTACTTTGAATCCCTAAACATTATATATTTTTTAAAGCAAATGCCCTACAGATTAAAATGGTGGGTGTTTCATTTTTTTTTTTCACACAGTATTTGCGCAGCGATTTTTTCAAAACGATTTTTCAAACGCATTTTTTTGGGAAAAAACACACTTTTTTAAATTTTAATGCACTAAAACACACTATATTGCCCAAATGTTTGATGAAATAAAAAAGATGATCTTAGGCCGAGTACATGGATACCAAACAGGACATGCTTTAAAATTGCGCATAAACGTGCAGTGGCGACAAACTAAATACATTTTTAAAAGCCTTTACAGGTTACCACTTTAGATTTACAGAGGAGGTCTACTGCTAAAATTACTGCCCTCGATCGGAACTTCGCGGTGATACCTCACATGCATGGTGCAATTGCTGTTTACATTTGACGCCAGACCGACGCTTGCGTTTTTTTCTTTATTATTTTTGTGCTTTTTTATCTCATTTTAAACTGTTCATTTTTATTTTTTTTTAATCATTTTTATTGTTATCTCAGGAAATGTAAATATCCCCTATGATAGCAATAGGTAGTGACAGGTACTCTTTTTTGAAAAAATTGGGGTCTATTAGACCCTAGATCTCTCCTCTGCCCTCAAAGCATCTGAACACACCAAGATCGGTGTGATAAAATGCTTTCCCAATTTCCCAATGGCGCTGTTTACATCCGGCGAAATCTAAGTCATGAAATGCTCGTAGCTTCCAGTTTCTTAGGCTATAGAGATGTTTGGAGCCACTCTGGTCTCTGATCAGCTCTATGGCTGCATTCTCAGGTTCCCTGTTGAAACAGGAGAGCCAGAAAAAAACATGGAAGACGGTGGGGGCATTCCCTCCCACTGCTTGTAAAAGCAGTTTAGAGGCTAATTAGCCGCTAGGATTGCTTTTACATGAAAGCCAACCGCTGGCTGAAAAGAATGATACCAAGATGATACCTAAACCTGCAGGCATCATTCTGGTATAACCACTCAAAGTCGTGAATGGCGTACCTGAAGACAAAAAAAGGTTAACAATAAAACACATTAAACTGTAAAGTATAAAAAATTGCATACCTGAAAAGCAAACATGATAAAACATAATAACAATAAAACATTGCAGAATAGAATACAGTAAAAAAGAGCAGAACAATAGAGAGAGAATAGAGAGAGAGAGAACAATAAAACGACAACTATTTTTTTTATATATATATTTTTTTTTGTGTTTTTTTTTACACTTTTTTTGTAACTGTAACTTTTATAACTGTAACCGGTTCCAGGTTCGGGTCTCTCAAAATGCGATGGCATCTTGGGAGACCCTGTGTTAGTGTGCCTAGTCTGTGCAATGCTGTACGCTAATACTCAACTAGTTTATGGTAGCGTTCAAAACATTCACCAATTCAAAGACCAGGATTGTCAGGACAGGAGGGACAATAATAGCGGGTGTCACGCCTATATCCGCGCTTGCTGCAGACACGACATCTTTTTTGAGGGATTCGTTGGGTAGGGGTACTCGGGAGGACATAAAGAAAATGCCTCTCATGCAGACGACTGCATTTGGTTGGGGATGTGAATGGGGGAAGTACGGGCGCTGCAGAAGTGGTGGGTTCCCAATTAGGATTGGCGAATGCAGCAGGAAGGGCATTATGGGCACAACGGGCCTGTGTTTGTCTTCTTCTTGGTGGCAGCGGGACACTACTTGTGCTTGCCACCTCACCAGCTTGAACTGCACTTATGGGACTCGCTACGTCACAAAGTGTTACTGCAGTGCTGGTTTGACTACGACCGGGGTGTACTAGGCCGCTGGTGCTTGCCAGTTCACCAAAACGCTACCAAAAAAAATGTTCGCGATCGCAGGGATCAGGCCTGACTCTGCGAACGCTGCAGTTATGTGTTTAGTGTTTTGTAAGTGACAGTGATCGATCGATACTGCACTTGGGTGGGCTGGGCTGGGTGGAGGGGCAAAATGCAGTTGCTAGCAGGTATCTGGGCTGATCCCGCTAACACTGCATATTTGGGAACCCTAAACTGCTGGGGACGCTAGTATAGATCTGATCGGATCAGATATTGATCTGTTCAGATACTATACCACTAAGGGAGGTGTACGGTGCGTGCGTGGGTGTAATGCCGCGTACACACGGTCCGACTTTTCAGCTACAAAAGTCCGACAGCCCGTCCGACAGACTTTCGACAAACTTTCGACTGACTTTTGGCGGACTTTCAACAGACTTTCTAATGACCGTACTTGCCTACACACGATCACACCAAAGTCTGACAGATTCGTACGTGATGACGTACACCGGACTAAAATAAGGAAGTTGATAGCCAGAAGCCAATAGCTGCCCTAGCGTGGGTTTTTGTCCGTCGGACTAGCATACAGACGAGCGGATTTCTGGGTCTGGCGGAGTTACGACCTAAAGATCGTCAGATTTGCGACTGGAAAAGTCCGCTGAAGGTCTGGTGAAGCCCACACACGATCGAATTGTCCGCCGGATTTGGTCCGTCGGCGTCCGTCGGACAAGTCCGGTCGAAAAGTTTGACCGTGTGTACGTAGCATTAGCGCTACTGGCACTAACCTGACGCTGCCTGGGGCTGGTGCTTGCCAGTTCACCAAAACGCTACCAAAAAAACTGTTAGCGATCGCAGGGATCACGCCTGACTCTGCGAACGCTGCAGTTATGTGTGTTTAGTGTTTTGTAAGTGACAGTGATCGATACTGCACTTGGGTGGGCTGGGCTGGGCCGGGCGGCGGGGCAAAACGCAGGTGCTAGCAGGTATCTGGGCTGATCCCGCTAACACTGCGTTTTTGGAAACCCTAAACTGCTGGGGACGCTAGTATAGATCTGATCGGATCAGATATTGATCCGTTCAGATACTATACCACTAAGGGAGGTGTATGGTGCGTGTGTGGGTGTTAGCGGTACTGGCGCTAACCTGATGCTGCCTGGGGCGACGCAGACCCTATCTGACCCTAAAACCTAACTTATATCACTATAAAAAACAAACTAACTAACCAGCGTCACCCATAACAGTTATACAGTGATCACTGGTGAAAGGGGGCAATCAAGGGGTTAAAACCTTTATTAGGTAGTATATGGGGGTCCCTGACGCTATAGAACGCTGACGGCGAACCTATATATTTACCTCCCTAACTAGCGTCACCAGTGACACTAATACAGCGATCAGAAAAATGATCGCTTAGTGACACTGGTGACGGGGGGTGATCAAGGGGTTAAAACTTTATTAGGGGGGTACCCTAGACCTAAAGGGGGCTAACACTAACTGCCCTACCACACTAACTGTCACAAACTGACACCAATGCAGTAATCAGAAATAAAAACTGCTTGGTGTCAGTGTGACGGGGGGGTGAATAGGGGGTGATCGGGGGATGTAATGTGTGCCTGGCGTGTTCTACTGTGTGTGTTGTGTTGTGCAACTCACTCAGATGTCTTCTCTCCTCGGCGCCGGAACGGAAAATATCGATCCGAGGAGAGATTACATCACTTCCTCTGCTGCTGTTTACTATACAGCAGCAGAGGAAGAATCCCATTGGCTGGGAGCGATCGCGAGGGGGGGGACACGAATGGATGGTCTCCCCCTCACCTCTGATCGCTCCCGGACAGAAGCCGACCACCTCGGGCACCGGTACGGTACCAGGTACGTGATTTTGCCTGCCCGTGCCATTCTGCCGCAGTATATCTGCGTGAGGCGGTCGGCAAGTGGTTAAACTTTGTGATAGAGCCACTGGATATGTGCATGCCTTCCGCATGTATGAAGGCAAAGACTCCCAGCTCCAGCCCCCTGAGTGCCCCACATATATTGGAACCATTGGAAAAATTGTCTGGGAGCTAGCATACCCCCTGTTCAAAAAAGGATATCATATACCATATTTATCGGCGTATAACGCGCACTTTTTCCCCCTGAAAATAGGGGGAAAATCAGGTACGATAGCGTACCTCGGAGAAGGAGGGGGACGAGCGCCGCCGGAATCACCGAGCCGCCATGTCTTGTTTACTCGGCTCTGACGTCACACACACGTCCCGCCTCCACCACCGGCATTGAACCAGTGTTCTGTCAATCACAGGAGCTGGTCCAATGGCGATGGCGGAGGCGGGACGTGTGTGTGTGAGAGCCGAGTACTGTAAACAGAAGATGACGGCTCGGTTATTCCGGCGGCGCTCGTCTCCCTCCTGATTTCCTGCACTGCATGAGAGATGGTGAGGCTGTGAATAGGCATCAGGCTGCATTGCATGGGTGCAGATCAGGCTGCAGATGGGCACAGAGGCTGCATAGAGGGCGAAGATGGGCATCAGGCTGCATTGGAATGGCACAGATCAGGCTGCAGATGGGCACAGAGGCTGCATTGAGGCTGCAGATGGGCATCAGGCTGCACTGAGGCTGCAGATGGGCACTAATTAGGCTGCATTGATTGGCACTGACCATTATTTTGCTTCAAAGTGGTTTATTTGAAAAAAACTTTTTTTTTCCTGAAACTTCCCTCTTAAATTGGGGTGCGTGCTATACGCCGGCGCGTGCTATACGCCGGCGCGTGTTATACGCCGATAAATACGGGTATATGTGCACAATTGCTACACCAGCTTGCCCCTTTTTCATCACCTGTACCGTGAAAAAACCCTGGCCTGCGGTACCTTCAGAAAAAAACAGGAAGGGCTTCCCACAAAATGTATTAACAAAAAGGCTACAAAGCGGGGAATCCGCATTTATGAGGAAGTGTTGGTCATGAAGTGGAGGGACAAGAAAGATGTTTATGTAGCACCCTCTAGGTAGGTAGGTGCTAGAGATAGGATTTTGTAGGATAGGTACATTTAGGCAGGCCTGGCTGCCAGGCCTATTTGTTTTGATATGATCTGGGCTGGGAGTGGCTTAGGGTAGCAGCTGGTGAGTAACAGGCAGCATCACTGAGACCTCCCTCTTCTTTCTAGAGTTTGCTGGAAAGAGAGGAAGAGAGGTGGAGCTGCCTGGGGTGTCTTAGGAAACCCTGACCAATCCCCAACCTGGATTGGCAGGGGGCAGGCCTCCTTAAATACCCAGTGTCAGCCCAGCTGGGAGGAGTTGTTTGGGTGGAAGAGCTTGAGAAGGAGTGCTAGGCTGTCGGGGCCTTAGAGGGAGCTCCCCAGTCTGGGGGGGGGCCACCTTGGGCCTGAGCTCGGTTGCTGACGGGACCCTCGTACAAACCACAGGGGTGTCCTGGACAGGGGGCACAGGAGCAAGAGAGGACAGCAGGAGAAAACACTGCTGGGCAAGTCTCCAGGGAGAGGAACAACAGGTCGCAGCCAGGAGGGCTGGTGAGTGACATGCACAGCAGGAGAGGACTGGGGAGGCATGCCTGAGAGGACTGTGAGAATGCAGTCTGGGATGGGTGCAGAACTTGCGGAGTGGACTGTGGTGTCATGGGCAGTGGAGAGAGGCAGCTGCAGCCAGGAGGGTTGGCAGAGCCTGAAGATGGGTTACTGGGCTCAGTAGCTGCATGTAGGACAGCTAGTACCAGAGACTTTCTACTATACTCTACTATAGCATTATAGGGGTCCCCGGTCCCTGGGGAATTGCTAAGGACTGGCTGAGCCAGTGTCAGGCCTAACCACTTTATTCTAGCTATGCCTTAAGATTAGAGAGGAAGCGATGTGCAGGCAGATAAAGACGTGACGATTAGAGAGGAAGTGATGAACAGGAGGAGTGATGGAGAGAATATACAGGACTGTGTATAGTTGTCCAAAGCAAGTTCTACCAGTTCTAATGAGCATCCCATACTTCCCTTACCTCATCCAAGTTCAATCCCCTCAATGAAATACAAAAAAACATAGCGCATGGACTGTTTTATATCTCTGAGAGTCTGAGAGGCGAATGCCAGTCTGGGCAGGGTGTCAGGTGGACCACAATACTCCTACGGGGGGCACCGCTACATTTACATCATGTCCACCATTCACAATGACACCTTGGTGGAGATTCACAGAAGACGCTGCCCCATTGTGAAGCCTGAATGTGTCCACAATTATAATCTGTTCATGGCGGGGGGGGCACGATTTAAACGACCAGATGCTACAACCAAATCTATCAGCCCGAAAGTCCCGTTACTGATATAGAAAAGTTGCATTTCATCTCTTTCATATGGTCATGTTTAATTCATATGTCTGCTATCAAAAATCAACAGATAACCAACCCACCACGTACCTTAAAGGGGTTGTAAAGATGTTTTTTTTTTTTTTTTAAAATAACAAACATGTTATACTTACCTTCACTGTGCAGCTCGTTCTGCACAGAGTGGCCCCGAACCTGGTCTTCTGGGGTCCCTCGGCGGCTGTTTCAGCTCCTCCCCGCAAGCATTTACCACCTTCATGCGAGCTCCCTCGCACGGTGGTGAGTGCTTGCGGGCGCGCTCCCGTGATACAGCCGGCGGCTATAGCCGCTCGCTGTATCACTCGGCCCCGCCCCCCGGCGCGCCGCGTCATCGGATGTGATTGACAGCAGCGCGAGCCAATGGCTGCGCTGCTTTCAATCCATCCACTGCAGCCAATCAGCGACCAGGCTGAGCTGCAATGAAGCTGACGAGGACGAGGAGCGAAGATTCGAGGCGTCAGGTAAGTAAAACGGGGGGGCTGGGGGCGGCGGTACTGTCAAAAGTTTTTTCACCTTAATGCATAGAATGCATTAAGGTGAAAAATTTTTTACCTTTACAACCCCTTTAAATATATTGAAGACATTGTCACTGCCCTGATTTACCAGTAAGGACCTGCCCCAGGAAGCATTCGCTCTGATAGTGTGAGTTGACTTCACAAGAAACATTTTGCCTATAACATTTTCCCCACAGAATCAGGAAGAAGACACCAAAAGAATGTTGTGTATGCAGCAGAGGAGGAGTTAGAAGAGATACCAGTTATTATTGTCCCCAATGTCCCTCCCAACCTGGCCTATGCATCGCAGTCAGAAGTTATCACACATCCATAAGATATTAGTTCCCCTTATTTTTAACAGACTACCATTTCCCTTGTCTGTTACCATGTTTCTAGCTACCACATTAACTGACCCTGGTCTGTTTACCAATGATGCCTTTGCCTGCTGTTTTAAAAAAAGTTTCTGACTTCCACGTGCACCGACCTCGGCCTGTTAATCAACCATGTTTTTTGCCTGCCACTTGGACAGATCTTTTGCCCTTCTACTTGAGTACACAGGGGTCTCACATATGTGAGGGGCTTCAGTTTTTGGTTTTCTGTGTTCCCATAACAGGGTCTGGAGTCCAGAGGCTTAAATGAGATTTGGGTGGGAGAAACCTCTACCCCTGTCCCCAAGCTTGATGGTCCTTTCTGCTGCCTGGACCGATACTTTGGCTGTGCTGGCCATATCGCTGCCTGTAATGACCCAGGACTTTATGGACCATGTTTCTTCCTGCAAATTGTGATAAACCTCTGAACTGGGATTTTTAAGCCAATTTGCCTTAAAAATCCCAGTTCAGATGTTTATCACAATTTACATTTATTAAGGGATGATAGCAATTACACACATAGTAACATGAGCCTTTAATGTAATGTTTCTTCCTGCTGCCTGGACCAATACTTTGGCCTTGTTGACCATATCTCTGCCTGCTGCCTCTACTGACTATGGACAGTATTTCTACCTGGACGATTCCTTTTGCTGCTGCTGACCACATCTCTGCCTGCTTCCTGGACCAATGCTTTGCCTGTGCTGACAGTATCTCTGCCTATATGGACAGTATTCCTGCCTGCTGCCTGGACGATTGCTTTTGCTGTCGCTGACCACATCCCTGCCTGCTGCCTGGACCAATGCTCTCCTCTGTGGACCACTGCACTACTAAAACAACAGGTAATCTTTTGTTAAGTGGTATGTACATGCTATGTGTTAGAAATATGAAGGGCCTTCAAAAATGTGATCAGTAGTCA
The DNA here is from genome assembly GCF_042186555.1 of Aquarana catesbeiana. Taxonomy (NCBI): domain Eukaryota; kingdom Metazoa; phylum Chordata; class Amphibia; order Anura; family Ranidae; genus Aquarana; species Aquarana catesbeiana. Next base: position 252,680,717 of record NC_133332.1, on the reverse strand, counting down.
GAAAATTATATGTGGAATTTATGCGCCTAGATTGCCTGGAGATGCTACTTGGATGTTGGGCCTCTATGTGGCCAGGCTGCATAAAAGTCTCACGCATGTGGTATTGCCATACTCAGGAGGAGTAACAGAATGTATTTTGGGGTGTAATTTTTGGTATGTACATGCTGTGTGTTAGAAATATCTTATAAATGGACAACTTTTTGTAAAAAAAAATATGTTTTTATTTTCTTTGCACATTTTCAGAAAACTTGTGGAAAAAAATGACATGTTCAAAAGACTCATAATGCCTCATAGAATATATAATGGGGGGGGTTGCCTTCCGAAATGGGATCATTTTGTGGGTGTTTCCATTGTCCTGGTGCTACAGGGCCTTCAAAAGTGTGATAGGTCGTCATGAAATTAGATGTGTACTTTATGCTCCTAGAACGCCTGGGGGTGCTACTTGGATGTTGGGCCTCTGTATGTGGCCAGGCTGTGTAGAAATCTCAGGCTGTTGTATTGCTATACCCAGGGAGTAGCAGAGTGTGTTTTTGGGTGTAATTGCAAGTATGCATATGCTGTGTGTGAGAAATAACTTAAAGGAGTTGTAAAGGTAGAAGGTTTTTTTATCCTAATCCTCTCCACGATCCCCTCAGCAATCCAGGACACTCCTCCTGATTGGCTGAGACAAAGCAACGGCGCCATTGGCTCCCACAGCTGTCAGTCAGTCAATCAGGGGAGAGATGGGCGGGGCTCTGTGTCTGGATGGATACACGGAGCTCTGACTCGGCTTGAGTGCCCCTTGTAGCAAGCTGCTGGCTGAGGCGCACTCAAAGGAGGGAGGGGCTAGAAGCAGCAAAGAGGGACCCAAGAAGAGGAGGATCTGGGCTGCTCTGTGCAAAACAAACTGCACAGAGGAAGTAAGTATAACAAGTTTGTTATTTATTAAAAAAAACAAAACAAAAAAAAAACAAGCCTTTACAATCACTTTAATAAGACAATTTTGTGCAAAAATAATAGATATATATTTCTTAATTTTCCCAAGAATTGTGGAAAAAAAATTTCAACTTCAAAAAACTCACCATGCCTCTTACTAAATACCTTGGATTGTCTACTTTCCAAAAATGGGTCATTTAGGGGATATTTGTACTTTCCAAGCTTAGGGGGAAATTTACTAAAACTGGTGCACTCAGAATCTGGTGCAGCTGTACACGGTAGCCAATCTGCTTCTAACTTCAGCTTGTTCAATTAAGCTTTGACAATAAAACCTGGAAGCCGATTGGTTTCTGTGCAGAGCTGCACCAGATTTTGCCCTCTCCAGTTTTAGTAAATCAACCATAGTGTCTCAAGAAATGAGATAGACATCAGTGCATCAGGTGTGATAAATTTTCAATGATTGGCACCATAGCTTGTAGACTCTATAACTTTCACACAGACTAAATAATATACACTAAGAGCCCTTTCACACTGGGGCGGTTTGCAGGCGCTATTGCGCTAATAATAGCGCCTGCAAACCGACCCGAAAGTGCCGCTGCTGTGTATCCAGTGTGAAAGCCCTCTGGAGCGATGCGCTGGCAGGACGGTAAAAAAAGTCCTGCCAGCAGCATCTTCGGAGCGGTGAAGGAGCAGTGTGTATACCGCTCCTGCCCATTGAAATCAATGGGACGGCGTGGCTATACCGCCGGCAATGCGCCTCTGCAGAGGCGCTTTGCGGTGGTATTTAACCCCTTCTCGGCCGCTAGCGGGGGGGTAAAACCGTCCCGCTAGCGGCCGCATACCGACGGTAAAACGCCGCTAATAATAGCGGCGTTTTACCGCCGACGCCGCCCCCCGCCCCAGTGTGAAAGGGCTCTTATAGGGGCTATTTTTTATCAAAGATGTAGCAGTAAAAATTTTGGCCAAACTTTATAAAGAAAAATTACTTATTAGCAAAATGTTATAATAGAAACTAAAAAAGGGTGTTTTATTAATAAAATTTTACCAAATGTTTCACGTATTTCGCAAAAAATAAAAAACCTAGTGGGGATTGAATACCACCAAAAGAAAGCTCCAATTGTGTGAAAAAAAATTATAAAAATTTTGTTTGGGTACAATGTAGCATGACCGAGTAATTGTCATTCAAAATGTGAGAGCACTGAAAGCTGAAAATTGGTCTAGGCAGGAAGGGGGGTATAAGTACCCTGTATTGAAGTTGTTAATGAACTTAAAAAAACAAAACTCACTATTTACAGCAATTTTTTTGTATAATGTGAAAGATGATGTTATGCCGAGTAAATAAATACCCAACGTCATACTTTAAAATTGCGCATGCTCTTGGAATGGCAACAAACTACAGTATTAAAAATCTCCATAGGCAATGCTAAAAAAAAGTTTACAGGTTACCTGTTTAGAGTTACAGAGGAGGTCTAGCACTAGAATTATTGCTCTAACGATCGCTGTGATACCTCATGTGTGGTTCGAATACCGTTTACATATGCATGCGTGACTTAGGGATGGTGGCGCTTAAATTTTTTTTTCTTTATTTGACTTTTTTTACAATGTGCCTTTAATTTTTTTTTTAATCACTTTTATTCCTATTAAAAGGAATGTAAACATCCCTCGTAATAAAAAAAAAAAAAGGATGACAGGTCCTCTTTATGGAGAGATCTGGTGTCAAAAAGACCCAAATCTTTTATTTACCTTTAGAAGCAAAAGATCGAAATATATTTATGTTTTGATCTTTCACTTCAAAAAATAAAAATAAAAAGTATGTTCTTCCAGCCTGTGACTGGAAGTGACGTCATGACACCGCTCCAGTCCTCCGAGGCCACAACCACTTGCAAACCGCAACATAGTTACATAGTTGGTAAGGTTGAATAAAGATAAATAGTCCATCCAGTTCAACCTGTGTAGGTGTTATGTGTGTCAGTGTCAATATAATTTCCCATATCCCTGTATATTGTATTAAGATGCCCATCCAAGAGTCTTTTAAACGTATCATTACTTGCTGCTGACGCTACCAATTGTGGAAGAGAGTTCCACAGCCTTATCGCGCTGAGAGTGAAAAACCCCCTACGTAGCTTAAGGTTAAAGGGGTTGTAAACCTACATGTTTTGACAGTGACCGCCCCCCGGCCCCCCTCCATTCTACTTACCTGAGCCCTGGAACTTGACCCACGGGGACGTGTTGTCTCTCTGCCCAGGGGTTCTCAGCTCTTGATTGGATAGATTAAGAGCAGGCAGCCATTGGCTCCCGCTGCTGTCAATCAAATCCAATGACACAGGCCCGAGTCCTGCATTCGGCCTTTATAGACGCCAAATGCTGGACTCGGAAACGCCCCTGCAAGCTAACCCCCCGGGACATCGCTTCTCCCAGGGGGTTATCTGATGTGGGGAGGAGCCGCAAGAGCCGCCGGGGGACCCCAGAAGAGCAGGTTTGGGGCCACTCTGTGCAAAACGAGCTGCACAGTGGAGGTAAATATGATATGTTTTTTATTAAAAAAAAAAAAAAAAACGAACCCTTAAAATCACTTTAAACTCCTCCAATCTCATTGTGTGGCCCCTGTGTTCTCTTACAGAGTCCCCATGTCCTCTCTGAGACTGAATAGTTTTTTTCCTACGCTGGGATCACCATTGAGGTATTTGTGAATCGCTATTATGTCCCCTCTCAAGCTTCTCTTCTCCAGCAAGAATAAATTTAGTGCTTGTAGTCGTTCCTCGTAATTGAGGTCCTCCGGTCCCCCCTTATTACCTCCCCACTCCCCATGTCAGCCTGTAATGATGTCACTGCATCCCTGGTCACCTAGGTCTCCTTATCCTGAAACTCCCACACTGCAGCCTCCTGTAACCTAACTACCTCAAGCAGCACCCTCATGTAACTCTGTAACATGGACGCAGCACCCCATTATCCAACTCTCCCCACCCTGCAACCCCATTCCGCCTTTATAGACGGTGACAGTGTCATCCCGTAACACCGACACGGCACCTCATTATCCAACTCTCCATCATCAAACCCTCCCAACCCTGCACTCCACCTGACAAACTAACACCCTGTCATTCAGGATTATATTTCCCCAACTCTTTGTTTACACCTCACCCCCTTCCGGTTCCTCTAACATGACATCACATCCGGGTTGTCACCCACCCTGGGACCTCACCCAGCCATGCCGCTCGTCACGTGACCTCTGAGTCTCCGCCCCCTCCTGTCTCTCTGCCGTACAGCTCCGTTCCAGCAGATACCACCGGCGCCATGAATATCCGGAACGCACGGGTGAGCGGACAATACCGGGAAGATCTGTGGGGGGGGATGTGCGATCGGGGGAAGTCAGTGTGTTCAGTAATGGAGAAATATGAGCCCGGAGCATGCTTGTCTTCTATTCATTGCAGTGTGGCACTGGAGGAATATGGCTGACCTTCCCATGATGCTTCACTGCCGGGCATGTGTGCTAAACCGGATCCTGGGCAATACACATTACATCTGTCATGGCGTCCTATCACTGCTCCCCCCTTCCATGACGTCCTATCGTTGCTCCCCCCTTCCATGGCGTCCCATCACTGCTCCCCCCTTCCTTGACGTCCTACCGTTGCTCCCCCCCTTCCATGGCGTCCTATCGTTGCTCCCCCCCCCTTCCATGGCGTCCTGTCGTTGCTCCCCCCCTTCCATGGCGTCCTATCGTTGCTCGCCCCCCCTTCCGCGGCGTCCTATCGTTGCTCCCCCCCTTCCGTGGCGTCCTATCGTTGCTCCCCCCCTTCCGTGGCGTCCTATCGTTGCTCCCCCCCTTCCGTGGCGTCCTATCGTTGCTCCCCCCCCTTCCGTGGCGTCCTATCGTTGCTCCCCCCCCCTTCCGTGGCGTCCTATCGTTGCTCCCCCCCCTTCCGTGGCGTCCTATCGTTGCTCCCCCCCCTTCCGTGGCGTCCTATCGTTGCTCCCCCCCCTTCCGTGGAGTCCTATTGTTGCTCCCCCCCCTTCCGTGGTGTCCTATCGTTGCTCCCCCCCTTCCGTGGCGTCCTATCGTTGCTCCCCCCCCTTCCGTGGCGTCCTATCGTTGCTCCCCCCCTTCCGTGGCGTCCTATCGTTGCTCCCCCCCTTCCGTGGTGTCCTATCGTTGCTCCCCCCCCCCCCCTTCCGCGGTGTCCTATCGTTGCTCCCCCCCCCTTCCGCGGTGTCCTATCGTTGCTCCCCCCCCCCCGCGGTGTCCTATCGTTGCTCCCCCCCCCCCTTCCGCGGTGTCCTATCGTTGCTCCCCCCCCCCTTCCGCGGTGTCCTATCGTTGCTCCCCCCCCTTCCGTGGTGTCCTATCGTTGCTCCCCCCCCGTTCCGTGGAGTCCTATTGTTGCTCCCCCCCCTTCCGTGGTGTCCTATCGTTGCTCCCCCCCTTCCGTGGCGTCCTATCGTTGCTCCCCCCCCTTCCGTGGCGTCCTATCGTTGCTCCCCCCCTTCCGTGGCGTCCTATCGTTGCTCCCCCCCCTTCCGTGGTGTCCTATCGTTGCTCCCCCCCCCCCCTTCCGCGGTGTCCTATCGTTGCTCCCCCCCCCTTCCGCGGTGTCCTATCGTTGCTCCCCCCCCTTCCGCGGTGTCCTATCGTTGCTCCCCCCCCCTTCCGCGGTGTCCTATCGTTGCTCCCCCCCCCTTCCGCGGTGTCCTATCGTTGCTCCCCCCCCCCTTCCGCGGTGTCCTATCGTTGCTCCCCCCCCCCTTCCGCGGTGTCCTATCGTTGCTCCCCCCCCCCCTTCCGCGGTGTCCTATCCTTGCTCCCCCCCCTTCCGCGGTGTCCTAGTGTCCTATCGTTGCTCCCCCCCCTTCCGCGGTGTCCTATCGTTGCTCCCCCCCCTTCCGCGGTGTCCTATCGTTGCTCCCCCCCTTCCGCGGTGTCCTATCGTTGCTCCCCCCCCTTCCGCGGTGTCCTATCGTTGCTCCCCCCCCCTTCCGCGGTGTCCTATCGTTGCTCCCCCCCCCTTCCGTGGTGTCCTATCGTTGCTCCCCCCCCCTTCCGTGGTGTCCTATCGTTGCTCCCCCCCCCTTCCGTGGTGTCCTATCGTTGCTCCCCCCCCTTCCGTGGTGTCCTATCGTTGCTCCCCCCCCTTCCGTGGTGTCCTATCGTTGCTCCCCCCCCTTCCGTGGTGTCCTATCGTTGCTCCCCCCTCCCTTCCGTGTTGTCCTATCGTTGCTCCCCCCCCCCTTCCGTGTTGTCCTATCGTTGCTCCCCCCCCCCCCTTCCGTGGTGTCCTATCGTTGCTCCCCCCCCCCCTTCCGTGGTGTCCTATCGTTGCTCCCCCCCCCCCTTCCGTGGTGTCCTATCGTTGCTCCCCCCCCTTCCGTGGTGTCCTATCGTTCCCCCCCCCTTCCGTGGTGTCCTATCGTTGCCCCCCCCCCCTTCCGTGGTGTCCTATCGTTGCTCCCCCCCCCTTCCGTGGTGTCCTATCGTTGCTCCCCCCCCCTTCCGTGGTGTCCTATCGTTGCTCCCCCCCCCTTCCGTGGTGTCCTATCGTTGCTCCCCCCCCCCCCTTCCGTGGTGTCCTATCGTTGCTCCCCCCCCCCCCCTTCCGTGGTGTCCTATCGTTGCTCCCCCCCCCCCCTTCCGTGGTGTCCTATCGTTGCTCCCCCCCCCTTCCGTGGTGTCCTATCGTTGCTCCCCCCCCTTCCGTGGTGTCCTATCGTTGCTCCCCCCCCCTTCCGTGGTGTCCTATCGTTGCTCCCCCCCCCTTCCGTGGTGTCCTATCGTTGCTCCCCCCCCCCCTTCCGTGGTGTCCTATCGTTGCTCCCCCCCCCTTCCGTGGTGTCCTATCGTTGCTCCCCCCCCCCTTCCGTGGTGTCCTATCGTTGCTCCCCCCCCCCCTTCCGTGGTGTCCTATCGTTGCTCCCCCCCCCCTTCCGTGGTGTCCTATCGTTGCTCCCCCCCCTTCCGTGGTGTCCTATCGTTGCTCCCCCCCCCCCCTTCCGTGGTGTCCTATCGTTGCTCCCCCCCCCCTTCCGTGGTGTCCTATCGTTGCTCCCCCCCCCCTTCCGTGGTGTCCTATCGTTGCTCCCCCCCCCCTTCCGTGGTGTCCTATCGTTGCTCCCCCCCCCTTCCGTGGTGTCCTATCGTTGCTCCCCCCCCTTCCGTGGTGTCCTATCGTTGCTCCCCCCCCCCTCCACGGTGTCCTATCGTTGCCCCCCCCCCCTCCACGGTGTCCTATCGTTGCTCCCCCCCTCCTTCCACGGTGTCCTATCGTTGCTCCCCCCCCTTCCACAGTGTCCTATCGTTGCTCCCCCCTTCCATGGTGTCTATAGAGCTGCACGATTAATCATTGAAGAATCTAAATTGCAATTTATCTCCCCTCCTGATCTTAAAACCACATTTCCCGATTCTGTGAGTTCTCTGCTCACTTCTGACAGCTAACAAAAAAAAAATCCAGGCAGCCTGCCAAATATATCTCATCATCAGCGATAACTATAAACTTTGTAACACTTCGTTCATAGATCAAAGGAATGATCTTCGGTCTGTAAATAGTCTGCACCTTTCTCATCAGGGTTCCCATGAGCGTACCCCCATAGATCAGGGTACCTATCAGCTGTCAAAGAACTAGGGAAGAGCTCTCCAATGGGTTCACAGTCAAATTTTAAAGTGTATTAAACTCCTTAAACAATGATCTGCTAAATATTGATAGTGTTTTTGTTATGTTTGATATTTGTTGATGCCACCAGAAATCTTGTGAGTGGATAACGTCTTGTGTTTGCTACCTCCATTGACTTTTATCAGTTTGCTTTATATGCAGAGAGGGTGTTCTGTAGTCATGTCTGGGGTGGGGAAGGGGACTGCTGCTCCTTCTGTAGGTACAGTATGGTGAGTGAGCGTTGTCACCCTAGGTCAACAAATTTGTCCCTGGGGGATCCAAAAAATGGAAAAAAAAAACTACCTGGAAAAATAAACAGGCTAATCCTTCCCTCCCCCATGGTGCCCCATAGCTGCTCACTAGTTTACAACATTGTGGTGCTTTCATGTGTGTTTAAAGCAGGGGTAGGCAACCTCGGCACTCCAGCTGTGGTGGAACTACAAATCCCATTGGTCTTCCAATGTCTCATGGGACTTGTAGTTTCACCACAGCTGGAGGGCCGAAGTTGCCTACCCCTAGGTTTAAAGCAATGTTAATGTACTGGAATGCATGTGAACAAATGTAGGGTCTGAGGATCCCCCAAGTGGCTTTAGGTCTTTGCAATCCCCTTCTCCTCCACAATAATCATCTGGTCCTGCCCTATGCTATTCTTGCCTTGGTGGAAATGATGTATCCTTTTTCTTGCAGCCTTACCTGCCGAGCAGAATCCAGTGTTGTCCTACTGCATGTTACTATTCAGGTGCTATAGCCTGATTCTCACGTGGCCATCTTGGTGGTCTTCGGTAATCGTGAGCCAGCTGTCTATTCTGGGTTCAGGCAGCCGACCCATGGAGCTTGGGAAAGGCAAACGGCTCGCGATTATTGAGGAGGACCCTGATGACGGCACAGGACCCCGACTGTGGCGCCTTAACAGAGGATCACAGCTGGACAGCGCTTAATCCACTTAGCAGTTAAGTTTCTGAAGGACAAGCCATCATAACAGGGAAGGGGTGGGTGTAAAAAGAAAACCTAAGTAACCTATGGCTGTGAAAGTTGGACCATAAGGAAGGCTGAACGCCGAAGAATTGATACTTTTTGAACTATGGTGTTGGAGAAGACTCTTGGAAGTCCCTTGGACAGCAAGAAGTTCAAACCAGTCAATCCTGACGAAAATCAACCCTGAATATTCACTGGAAGGACAGATCTTGAAGCTGCCACCTAATTCAAAGAGACCCTGACGCTGGGAAACATGGAAGGAAAAAAGAGAAGAGGATGACAGAAAACAGGATGGATAGATGGCATCATCAAAACAATGACGATGAAGTTAAGCAAGCTCCGGGAGGCAGTGAAGGATAGGAAAGCCTAGCGAGCTATGGTCCATGAGGTCACAAAGAGTCAGACACAAATAAACAACTAAACAACAATCTGAATGAAAGGCAAGCCATCAGAACAGGGAAGGGGTGTGTGTAAAAAGAAAACCTGCAGTGAGGATGTGAAGTTCCTCTTTAAATAGCTTGTTGGATGGATCAACTCTCTTGCCATGCAAATGTAATACTCCACCAAAAATGAACCAAAAATTAAGTCTATCATTATTTTTGCTAGCGCACCCAGGAAAAAAGTTTGATTTGTTTTATTGGGGGGGGGGGGGCATAGTGCAGCAATCCCCATGTCTTCCTGCTGTGGATCTCTTGCTCATCTCTCCCCTGGTACCTTTCACAAAAAATAAAATGGTGGTGAAGTAAGGCTGTACGTATAGGAATAAGCCCTAGGTCTAATTTTTCCATGGTAGTGTTTATTGGGGGTGCCCTGTAAGTGATTCTACGACCCAGAAAAGTAAATGCCGAGTTTGTTGCTGATCTTAAAGTCATTGTATACCCATACATATACCAATGAAAGGACTACCCTCGGGTGATAAACATGAAATCCTCCAACATAAGTTATACCTGTTTATCTTCTCTACAGCCTTTCACAAAGCTGAATCTATAAGCTTTTCTGAGCAATCTGAAAAAAGGGGGTGGAGAGCTGAAGTTACACTCTGAAGAGCTCAGTGAGGAGAGGTCTGAAAGCTGATTGGAGGGAAGTAACGCACCCCCTTCACACAGCACTAGAGTTACACCGATATTAGTATCGTTGCTGATACTTTGCATTTGCACGAGTACTTGTACTCGTGCAAATGCTCCGATGCTAAAACCAATATCTTCAGACTGCAATGCGATTTCAAAGCCCAGATCGATTTTCTTTTGTTCAGCAGTTCAGGTATGCAAATGCAAATTATAGTGCACAAGATTAGAAATTGCACAGGACTCAATTTCAAATTGCACTGCAGCCGATCCTCACATATGTGAACAGGCTGTAAAAACTCACTGAAACGCACATGAAAACTGATATCTCTGCAGGTGAAATCTGTGCATTTTTGTTTATTTTTCCATCCGGTTTCATGCATGTATGGTATGAACAGCCCTAAAAAAACTGTCACATGACACTTAAAATGGTAAAATCGGTAATTGGTCTTGGCTAGTATTTGAGAAAAGGTATCGGTACAAGGTTTTAAAAAAAACTGGTATTGGTGCATCCCTACACAGCACACAGGGACACAGGTGACATTTTTAGTGTCATGTGACAGTTGTTTTTTTTAGGGCCGTTCATACCATACATACATGAAACCAGATGGGAAAATCGCACAGATTTCCCCTTCAGAGATATCAGTTTTCTGATAACCTGGTGAATATCCCTCCCTGTCACCTTATTTCTCTTGGTGTCAGAAAAAGATGTCCGAAGTGATTCATGCAGATAGCAGAGGAATGAAGCAGCAGACAGAAATGACGCTTAAGCCTCGTACACACGATCGGATTTGTGTGATGACAAACTGTTGGCCTAAAATCAGACCGTTAGTATGCTCCATCAGACAATTGTTGTCCAACTTTCTGCCGACAGATGTTGGATGACAGGCTAATAAATTTTCCACGGACAGCGGTCTGTTGTCAGATTTTCCTATCGTGTACACACAAGTCCGCCACACAAAAGTCCAAAGTACAAACACGCATGCTCGGAATCAATGCTCATCAAACACGAAATTAGCAGAAGGTGCCCAAATGGTGGTGCTCAAGAGCTGAAAATCCACGTAGTACGTCACTACATTCGTGTTTGTTGGCCGACAATTGTGTACTGTTTGTATGCAAGACAAGATCCTGGCACACACCTTTCAGACAAAAGTCTGACGCTTTGTCTGCGGAAAATCTGATCGTGTGTACGAGGCTTTAGTGCTTTTAACTGATACAATTACAAACAGTATAGGGATATGCTTTTTTCACATTTCATGTCTGGGGTTTACAACTGCTTTAAAATGATTGTATGCTCCGCTTTGTGATTTTTTTTTTTTTTTTTTTTTGTTTGTTTTTTTTTGTTTAACCTACAGGTAAGCCTATAAGGCGGCTTACCTACAGGTAAAATGAATATCTCCTAAAGGTACACCGTTTTAGGAGATCTTCATCCTGCTGACGACAGCGGCGCATGCGCCCTGAAGATCTGGCGTATTGTGCCGGAACTTCAGAGCTTCTTGCCGGAATCGAGGGCTCCCGCGCGCATGAGTGACGTCATCACGGCTCTGGCCTCCCACAGCGTCGGAGCCCGTGAACCCGGAAGAAACGCCAGGGGAACATATCAGCCCCCTCAGTGGTGACTGGGTGCAGCTGCAGCGTCTTTGTTCTAAGGTAAGTATTTCATAATGTGCTAGTATGTGATTGCATACTAGCACATTATGCCATTATCTTGCAGGTTTTTTTGGGGGGGGATGGGGGGGGGGGATTTACTACCGCTTCAAGGGTTCTTGTGAAATTTCTACAGTATGTTTATCATGATATATTTGTGTTTTGCGTTTTTTTTTTTTCTCTTTTTTTTTTTACATTGACTTTTGTGTCTCCCCCCCTACAGCCCGAGGACCTCATGAATATGCAGCACTGCAACTTGCTGTGTTTGCCAGAAAATTACCAGATGAAGTATTACTTTTACCACGGACTGTCCTGGCCACAGGTAGGTTAAGTGCGGTCTTGTAAAGCCCCATTCACACTTGGGGCAGCTTGTGATTGCCCGCAGGAAACTGTTTGCATCCAGGGCTTTTCAGCTGCATGAGCAATTGCATGTGAACAGCCGCCAATAGCGGCAATGTGCTTTCAGGATCACTTTGCTTTCAATGGGGTTTCCTACCTGCACCTACAGTGCCTTACAAAAGTATTCACCCCCCTTGG
>NC_133332.1:252651409-252668444 GCF_042186555.1 Aquarana catesbeiana | reverse complement strand
GAAAAGGTATTTAGCAGTTTATTCTTACTAAAATAATTGTATTTCCATGTTCTGTGTGAGACCAGATAGAGTGAATGCAGGGTCCTGGGTTTATTAACACTTTAAAGAGGAACTGCAGTCTGCTCACATATAAAAACATCTTTGCCATTCTGAAGCTTCCCTCCAACCACTTTGCAGATTATTCTATATATATACTGTGATTCTGTACTTGACAAATATGCTGCAGAAATCTTCCTCCACTGAGTCTGGCTGCATCTATTTTAACTGTGAGCAGCTGAAGATGCTGCCTGTTCACTTCCTGGATTTACACAGAGGCACACCTCCAGCTCTGCGGCTCTCATTGGCCCTCTTTTGACTCCCCCCTCCCTTCCTGGCAAACTCTCACCAGAGTGAGAGAGAGAGAGGGCTGTGCATGATGTCATAAGCCCAGGCTAATGACCAGACAAGAAATAGGAAGTGGGCTGTATAAGGTATTTACTGGCAGAAAAAAATGTTTTACTATCCAATGTTAACCCCTTCCCGCCGACCGTACGCAGATATGCGTACTCGGCTTTCCGGGGTTATACGGGGATGATGCCCGCAGCTGCAGGCATCATCCCGGTACCGTTGTTTCCAGTGGGCGATCGGCTACCCGTGTATAACAACCGATGCGGCTAAAAGCCGCTCGGTTGTTATACCGGAGGAGCGGGAGGGGACATCCCCCCCTCCCGCCGCTGTTACCGGGCCTCCCGTGCGATCGGGAGGCCCGGTGTCCAATCGGGAATCTTCGGCGGCTGGGGGCGGGCTGGAACGAAGCTGTGAGCGGCTTTGTTCCAGCCTGCTTGTTGTAAACGCGGAAGCGATGTCATGACGTCACTTCCCGTTTACTCGGCTGCCAATGGTGCCGAATTCAAAAAAATACACAGTATACAGAATCGCCGTTTTCGGACCCCCCATCCCTCCATAAAGAGTACCTGTCACCACCTATTACTGTCACAAGGGATGTTTACATTCCTTGTGACAGCAATAAAAGTAAAAAAAAAAAAAAAATTTTTTAAAACACAATTTTAAAGTAAAAAAATAAATTAAATAAATAAATAAATAAATTTTTAAAGTGCCCCTGTCCCCGCGAGCTCGCGCAGCGAAGAAAACGCATACGGAAGTCGCGCCCGCATATGTAAACGGTGTTCAAACCACACATGTGAGGTATCGCCGCGATCGTCAGAGCGAGAGCAATAATTCTAGCCCTAGACCTCCTCTGTAGCTCAAACCTGGTAACCGTAAAAAAATTTTAAAGTGTCGCCTATGGAAATTCATAGGTACCGTAGTTTGTTGCCATTCCACGAGTGCGTGCAATTATAAAGGGTGACATGTTTGGTATCTATTTACTCGGCGTAACATCATCTTTCACATTATACAAAAAAATTGGGGTAACTTTACTGTTCGGATTTTTTTAAATTCATGAAAGTGTCACTTTTCCAAAAATTTGCGTTTAAAACACCGCTGCACAAATACCGTGTGATAAAAAATATTGCAACAATCGCCATTTTATTCTCTAGATTCTCTGCTAAAAAAATATATATAATGTTTGGGAACTCTAAGTAATTTTCTAGCAAAAAATACGGATTTTAACTTGTAAACACCAAATTTCAAAAATAGGCTTAGTCATGAAAGGGTTAAAACAACAAGGGCAGAAGATTTAATAGATGGAAAGATGAAAAATGACTGAAGGTCCGCTTTAAGATCACAGAGGACAAGGGGGCACTCTTTACGTCTGGAGGAAAAAAGATTCAATCTCCAAATATGGAAAGGTTTCTTCACAGTAAAAGCTGTGAAAATGTGGAATAGACTCCCTCCAGAGGTGGTTCTGGCCAACTCAGTAGATTGCTTTAAAAAAGGCCTGGATTCTTTCCTAAATGTACATAATGTAACGGAATACTATTATTTATAGGTAAAGTTGATCCAGGGAATATCAGATTGCCTGTCGGGGGGATCGGGAAGGAATTTTTTCCCCTGCTGGAGCAAATTGGATCATGCTTTGCTGGGGTTTTTTGCCTTCCTCTGGATCAACTGTGGGTATAGGATTGTGTATATGAGATTGTATGATTTGTTTCCCCTTTTATAGGTTGAACTAGATGGACTTGCTTCTTTTTTGAACCTGACTAACTATGTAACCATGCAAATCCACACTATATAAGTTGTGTTGGGGTACTTCTTGAATTACTGCCTATGAGGCCCTACCAAATTGCTCCTACTTATGTATCACTAGATCTCCGTTTCAACGGGAGAGAAGGTCAAAGGAATTTTTTCATCCAATGTACAAAGATCTCATAGGTCCTACTCATGCACCCACTGCTCTGACTGGTAGCTAGGAGGACAGGGGTTGAATGAATGAATGAATTAATAATTTGTAAAAGTGCTGCAAATGCGAACTGAATCCCCTCAAGGCGCTGAATGCGTTTGTGTTGTCAGCTTCTTAGAAGAGGAAGGTCTTGAGTTTTTTCCTGAAGGCCAGATGGCTTTCTTCCATGCGGATGTGAGTCGGAAGAGCGTTCCATAGCAGAGGTCCTTGGTTCATTAGCTGTTTATAGATGGTACATGTTTACATGTTCCTACCCTGTTCTCTGGTTAAAAAAACGACTGCAGGATAGATAGTGATTGTATGTGAACAATGAATGCAAGTAGAAAAAAAAAATTAAGCAATCCCTTACAAGAAACTGTACATTAGAACAAGATATGTGCTCGTTTACACAGAACCAAGTGGGTGGGATGACTAAAAGGGAGTCAAGAAGTTGCTTACTGGCAGATGCACCACCCAAATATATAACAGCTGTTGACCTACCATGCCTAGTATGTGGGTGTGACAGATGTATCGCCATGGAAACTTCCCTTCTTTCCACATCTAACCGCACACCTTTCAAATACATCATTTAGGTAAGACATGCATTATGGCAAGACAGATAAATTGAAACAAACTATTACAGTCACTGTCTCTGGAATATATCTGAACCATAAAGAGATATTCTAACAGATGTAAAGGCTAATAAAACATCACCTTTGCAATTTTTAGGCAAGTCATACATTCTGAGGAAGAGCAGCAGTTATCAAATATGCACGTTGTCTTTCAAGGGCCAGGACTTAAGTTGTCTTTAAAGCTGCAAGGACCAAAAGGATGGAAGTTGCCACTTCCACTTTGCTTATCATGGCACAATTCTACTTTCTTTCTACACCACTCAATGAATCATTGATCCAGAAATATAATGCGGGTCGGCAGTTCCATCTGCACTGGCTATAGGGAATGGGTTAGTACAGAGAAGTCAGGATATTCAAACACAAGTTGGTAATGGCAGTTTCAATAGCTTCTATACAGAAAATAGTTGTAGCCTCTATGGGTATAAATTAGATATGAACTAAATATGGATTACCATCATCCAATTAAGGCAGATTGAGGAAGCTGGGCGATCGGTCCCCAGCCGATCAACCAAAAGAAGAACAAAGGTCTATCTCGGTACTGGCTTAAACAGCATACATAGTTACATAGTTAGTCAGGTTGAAAAAAGACACAAGTCCATCCAGTTCAACCTTAAAAACAATAAATATATAAAATAAAAAATATTGTACAATCCAATATACCCAATTTTATACGCACAGTTGATCTAGAGGAAGGCAAAAACCCCAGCAGAGCATGCTCCAATTTGCTACAGCAGGGGAAAAAATTCCTTCCTGATCCCCCAAGAGGCAATCGGATTTTTTCCTGGATCAACTTTACCTATAAATGTTAGTACCCAGTTATATTATGTACATTTAGGAAAGTATCCAGGCCTTTCTTAAAGCAATCTACTGAGCTGGCCAGAACCACCTCTGGAGGGAGTCTATTCCACAATTTCACAGCTCTTACTGTGAAGAAACCTTTCCGTATTTGGAGATGAAATCTCTTTTCCTCTAGACATAAAGAGTGCCCCCGTGTCCTCTGGGTTGACCGTCAAGAGAATAACTCAACACCAAATTCACTATATGGACCCCTTATATATTTGAACATGTTGATCATATCCCCCCTTATTCTCCTCTTCTCAATAGTGAATAAATTCATTTCCTCTAACCTTTCCTCATAGCTGAGCTCCCCCATGCCTCTTATCAGTTTGGTTGTCCTTCTCTGCACTTTCTCCAGTTCCCCGATATCCTTTTTGAGAACTGGTGCCCAAAACTGAACAGCATATTCCAGATGAGGTCTTTCTAATGATTTGAACAGGGGCAAAATTATCTCTCTCTCTCTCTCTCTGGAGCCCATACCTCTCCTAATACAAGAAAGGACTTTGCTTACTTTCGAAACCGCAGCTTGGCATTGCATGCTATTATTGAGCTTATGATCTACCAAAACCCCCAGATCCTTCTCCACCACGGATTTCCCCAGTTGTACTCCCCCTAGCATGTATCATGCATATTCTTAGCCCCCAAGTGCATAAACACAGTTTGTAATAATTAAGTAGAAAAATGTTGTATTCCATTGATTAATTTGTCAGAAACCATTAAATCAGACCGAGACAGAAGTGCACCTTCCCGCCCAGACCAATTTTCAGCTTTCAGCGCTCTTACACTGTGAATGACAATTACTTAGTCATGCTACACTGTATCCAAATAAAATTGTTACCATTATCTTCTCACAAATAGAGCTTTCTTTTGGTGGTATTTAATCACCACTGGGTTTTTTATTTTTTGCGATATAAGCGAAAATTTTGAAAAAAAACACACTTTTTTTAGTTTCTATTGTAAAATTTTGCAAATAAGTAATTTTTCTACATAAATTTGTGCCAAAATGTATACTGCTACATACCTTTGGTAAAAATAACCCAAATTAGTGTATATTATTTGGTCTTTGTGAAAGTTATAGAGTCTACAAACTATGGTGCCAATCACTGAAAATTGATCACATCTGATCACACCTGATGGACTAAAGGCCTATCTTATTTTTTTTCTCGAGACACTAACAAGCCAGGAAAGTACAAATATCCCCCAAATGACCCCTTTTTGGAAAGTAGACAGTCCAAGGTATTTACTAAGAGGCATGGTGAGTTTTTTGAAGTTGTAATTTTTTCCCACAATTCTTGAGAAAATTACGATTTTTTTTTTTTTTTACACAAACTGGTCATATTAACAGGTTATTTCTCTCACACAGCATATGCATAATTGCAACTACACCCCAAAATACATTCCGCTACTCCTCCTGAGTATGACGATATCACATGTATGAGACTTTTACACAGCCTGCCCACATACAGAGGCCCAACATTGAAGTAGCACCTTCAGGTGTTCTACAAGCATAAATTGCACATCTCATTTCTCAGCCACCTATTACACTTTTGAAGGCCCTGGAGCACCAGGACAATGGAATTGTCCACAAAATGACCCCATTTTGGAAAGCAAACGCTCCAACATATAATCTATGAGGCATAATGAGTCTTTTGAAAGGTTCATTTTTTTCCAGATGTTTTTGGAAAATGTGGAAAAAAATTAAAATGCATTTTTTTTACACAAAGTTGTCCCTTTATAAGATATTTCTAACACATAGCATGTACATAGCAAAAATGACACCCCAAAATACATTCTGCTACTCCTGAGTATGGTGATACCACATGTTTAAGACTTTTACACAGCCTGGCCACATACAGAGGCCCAACATCCAAGTAGCACCTCCAGGCATTCTAGCAGCATTAATTACACATATAATTTTATGACTACCGATCATATTTTTGAAGGCCCTTCATATTTCTAACACATAGCAGGTACATACCAAATAACAAAAGATTACCTGTGGCTTTAGAAGTGTAGTGGTCCACAGAGGAGAGCATCGGTCCAGGCAGCAGGCAGGATTGAGGTCAGCGACAGCAAAAGCAATCATCCAGGCAGCAGGCAGGAATACTGTCCATAGTTTGTACAGGCAGAGATACTGTCAGCACAGCTAGAGCACAGCCAGAGCACAGCCAAAGCACAGGTCCAGGTAGCAGGCAGAGGTGTCCCAGCAGAAATACTGTCCATAGTCAGTAGAGGCAGCAGGCAGATATATGGTCAACGCAGCCAAAATATTGGTCCAAGCAGCAGGAAGAAACATGGTCCATAACGTCATGGGTCATTACAGGCAGCAATATGGCCAGCACAGCCAAAGTATTGGTCCAGGCAGCAGGTAGGACCATCAAGCTTAGGGCCAGGGGGACAGGGGTAGAGGCTTCTCCCACCCAAATCGCTTTGAAGCCTCCGGGCAACCGGACCCTGTTTTGGGAGCACAGAAAACGAAAAACTGTTTTTCTCTACTCAGAATGCTATTCTTAAGCCCCTTGCATATGTGAGACCTCTGTGTACTAAAGTAGATGGCCAAAAGATCAGCCCAAGTGGCAGGCAAAAACATAGTCGATTAACAGGCCAAGGTCGGTGCACGTGGAAGTCAGAAACGTGGTTTAAATCGGCAAGCAAAGACATCATCGGTAAACAGGCCAGGGTCAGCTAATTAACATGGAAGGTAGTAACATGGTAGCAGGCGAATGGGGAAATGGCAGTCTGTTAATAATAAGGGGAACTAATATTGGATGTATGTATGATCATTTTTGAAGCCATCTCCGATGCACAGGCCAGGTTGGGAGGGACATTGGGGACAATAATAGCTGGTATCTCTTCTTAATCCTCCTCTGCTGCATACACGGCATTTCTTTTGGCATCTTCTTCCAGATTCTGTGGGGGGAATTTTATAGGGAAAGTGTTGCTCGTGAAGTTGACTCACACTATTAGAGGGAATGCTTCCTGGGGCAGGACCTTGTTGGTAAATGAGGGCAGTTATGATATCTTCAATATTCTTGAGGTAGGTGATTTGTTGGTTTTGAGTTGCTTTTTTGGTAGCAGACAAATGAATTAAAAAGGGCCATGTGAAACAGGTGAAACGCAACTTTCTTGTACCAATAACGGGACTTTCTGGTTGATAAATAGGGCTGTAGCATTTGATCGTTTAAATCCATCCCCCCCATGTACATATTGTAGTCGTGGACACATTCAGGCTTTACAATTGGGCTGGGTCTTCTTTGGATCTCCACCACGGTGTTATTGTGGATGGTAGAGAGGATGTGGACATCTTTCTTGTCCCTCCACTTCATGGCCAGTACCTCCTCGTTCCTCATGAATGCCAATTCTCCATTTTGCAATTTTTTTGTCAACAGTTTTTGTGGGATTCCCTTCCGTTTTTTTTTTTTTTTAAGGTACCGCAGGCCGGGTTTTTTTACTGTAAAGGTGACGAAAAGGGGCAGGCTGGTATAATAGTTGTCGACATATAAATGGTATCCTTTTTTGAACAGGGGATATGCCAGCTCCCAGACAATTTTTCCCACTGGTTCCAATATATGTGGGGCAATCACAGGGCTGGAGCTGGGAATCTTTGCGTAGATCCAGAATGTAAGGACGTATCCAATGGCTCGATCACATAATTTATTTAACTTCAGCCATACCTGGCTCTCTTGCTTTGTATATACTGCTTGAAGTACAGTCGGCCAGTGAAATGTATGAGGGACTCGTCCACACAAATTTTTTGGTCTGGATAAAAACGTCTCTAAATCGCTGGGAAAAGGAATAGATTAGGGGGCGTATCTTGTACAATTTGTCGTAGTTGGGATGATCTCAGGGAGGGCCACTGTGAATTGTCATTGAAGTGGAGAAAATGCATAATCATGTCGTATCTTGTCCTGGACATGACAGCGGAATATATGGGCATGTGTTGGATGGGGTTGGTGGACCAATATCATGGACTTCGTTCTTTTTTGTAAGCCCCATATTAAACGTAAGGCCCAAAAACAATTTAAATTCGTCCGGTGTTAGACGTCGCCACCGGAACATGCGGGCGTAGGAAGAATTGGGGTTGGCAGCAAT
Organism: Aquarana catesbeiana; assembly: GCF_042186555.1. NCBI lineage: Eukaryota > Metazoa > Chordata > Amphibia > Anura > Ranidae > Aquarana > Aquarana catesbeiana. The sequence goes on along the minus strand of NC_133332.1, from coordinate 252,660,563 downwards.
AAATTGGGATGCATACAGATTAGTTCGATCCACCATATTCTGCAGCAAATCTGGTGGGTAAAAAATAACAAAAATAATCGAATTGAGAGAAATTCGTAGTGTCGGGCTGCACACCTGGCTGTGCGGTGAAAGGGGGGATGATAGCGGATCCTGAGTTGGCAGGCAACCATAAGGGGTTTGCCAGGGCATCGGGAAGGTAGGACTGGGGCTGGGTTCTTCGGGTTGGGCGTGTGATTCCAGTACTTGGGGTCTGGCGCTGCTGGTGGTGGGCAGATCTCCGGATTTTGATCCTGATCTTGGTCTGATCTCATTCTTTTGGGAGGGACGGTTTCCTCCGCGGACTCGGTCTGATCCACTATCCTCTACTGGCTCGTATTCAGAACCAGAAACGATTGATGGGAGCTTCCCGCTGCTCTCATCATCTGACATGGTAAGAATGGCATATGCCTCCTCAGGTGTGTAAACCCTTTGCGACATTATGGTAGTGCTTACTGGCGGGCCTATGTAATGGTACTGCTGGTGGTAGTGGTGGTACCGATGTGGTATTAGTGGCGGTACGTGTGGTGGTACCGATGGCGGTACGGGTGGTGGTACCGATGGCGGTACAGGTGGCGGTACGGGTGGTGGTACAGGTGGCGGTACAGGTGGCGGTACATGTGGCGGTACAGGTGGTGGTGGCGGTACCAATGGTGGTACTGGTGGTGGTGGCGGTACCGATGGTAGGCCTTATGGCGGTACCGATGGAGATACTGGTAGCGGGCCTGTATGGCGGTATAGATGGTGGCCTGATGGCGGTACCGATGGCGCTACTAGTGGCGGGGCTATTGGCGGAACTGGCGGTGGTACCGATGGCGGTACTGGTAGCCTGTGTGGCGGTACCAATAGCGGTACCAATAGTGGTGGGCCTGTGACAGATGATTGACAGGTGGGGTGATTGACTGACAGATGGGCTGATTGATTGACAGATGGGCTGATTGATTGGCTGGGCTGTGTGACAGGTTCTCTTTATTGGGGGGGGGCGTGTTGTGCACAGTATATATGTATAAATATATATATATATATAATTATATATATATATATATAGACAATACACTACACTGACAGCTCACTTACTGACCCCTGCTCTCTCCTCACACGATCGGTGTGTGAGGAGAGAGCAGAGATCAGATAGTAATTGCTCCTCAGTTTTTAAATTTGTAACCGGCTGTGATTGGACACAGCCGGTCACGTGGTAAACAGCCAATTTCATTGGCTGTTTACCCTGATCGGGGAAGCGCTGTGTCTAAGGGACATGTGCCTTCCTCGATCCCTGCTCTGCGCGCCGCCGAGTCTGTTATGCCATGTGATTGGCTGTGACTTTGACACAGCCGATCACGTGGTAAACAGCCAAATTCATTGGCTGTTTACCGTGATCAGGGAAGCGCTGTGTCCGTGGGACACACGTCAGCGCGTGCTAGGGGGTTATCCTGCTGGACCTCATATGACACCCAGTCAGGATAACGCAACCACTACCCGGCAGTCAATATGCTATAGGCCGGGCGGAAAGTAGTTAATAATAAAAGTAAAAAGAACAAACATAGTCAAAACATAGCCAGAGTTCAGGAACCGGAACGGATAGTCAGCCAAGCCAGAAGTCAGGGATCAATGTAGTGGAACAGCAAACAGGATCTGGAGCCAGAAGGGATGTCAGCAAAGCCAGTCTTTAAATAGGAACGCAGGAGATAGTCTCTTGTGATGTTGACCAAGGCGAAGGCAGAGATCCACTGGGCTGAACGGCTGGCTTAAGTAGGCAGGACTGACGAGCAGGATATCATTAACAGCTGAGTAACTGTGGAGAGATAGAAGCTAGCAATTAGCCAACAGGTGAGCGGCAGCTCTGAAAAGAAAGGACTGAGCCCAGCCCTGACACAATTACAGATATTCTCCTGATGAAACTGTAATGACTCTCCCTTCCAGGGACCATAATATTGGTGATACACATGGATTGCTATTAGGCATTTTTATGTTGTAAATCATGTGCTTTTCTACTTGATTATTACAAACTGTGTTTATGCTGTTTAAGCCAGTATCGTGATAGTCCCTTGTTCTTCTATTGGGTGATCTGCTGGGGTCCTCAACTTCTATACAGACAGGTTCCCTTTAAAGCAAAAATTATTCTACACGTTTTATAAAGAGATTGAAACCTACCCTAGCCATGACATGGGGAATGTTAAAAATTGAAAGACAAAAACAGAGAACATTCCATAGCTCAACTCACCAACCAGTCTGCTGACCAACCGAATTAACCTGTCCGTTTGCAAATGCACGCTAACTAAACCCCTGTTTTTAACGCAGACAATTGGACAGGTTAATTCGGTTGGTCCTCAGACTGGTTGGTGAGTTGAGCTATGGAATGTTGTCTGTTTTTGTCTTTCATGCGTTTGCCCTTCCATGTACTTCTTGCTGTGAAGGCCAGTTATAGGTGGGGGCAGGGGCCATTTGTTTGTTACAAATGATAAAAATTGTTCAATGTGAAAGCCACAACACAAAAAGGAGTGCACAGCCGTAGGGCTCTGAAAGATCCATGAATGGAGAAAACAGGACGATCCTCTAAATGTAAAGTAATGCGTACTGTATCAATAAGGGCCGAAATGTCCTCTTTTAGTTCTGCGGTAATGGCAGAAGACTGCGTTGCCTCATAAATGATCTCATCAGCGATGGACCCTGTGGACTCAGAGTCTGAGATGGTCACTGTAACCGGTTGTCTGGTCTGTTGTAAGGCCTTGGGAAGGTCAGAGATTGACTGCAATTGAAGGTGTAGGGACAGGCTTGGAACATCTGTGGTCAGTATCTGCGGTCAATTTGGCCACAAAGCCTTGCGTGACTGCATCAGACTTCAGATGACAGGTTAGGGGACTCAGCCTCACCCAAAGGAGCTAAGGGGGACTCCGATGAGGTAACCCTATAGCCATAGGGTCACTGGATTCCAGATGTCAGTGCCCTCAGAGGATGCAGAAAAGTGTAAGCTGGGGGTCACCTGTAGCAACAAGACTGTTGCCTTTGTGTTTACATAAAGAAATAAAATACTGGTGGCCAATGAGGGTCGGATGGGTAGGGGAAATCAAAGTCACTGTAGGTGGGCAGTGGGATCAGTGTTCTATGTGGTGCTTTTGCAAAGCAGGAACAGCAGTAGGATGATGCTTGCTCTGCACTGAATGGCGGAAAAGAGAGTGCAGAGTTAAGGCCTGTACACGCAATACGAAAATCGGATGGAAAAATGTGTAAGACGAGATGTCTGACGATTTTTGGATCGTTAGTACAGTGCTTTTCGACTGCCAATTTCGCTTTTTCGTCAGACAAAAGCTGGATGTGCAGATGTGTCGGATGTGAACTAAACGTCCGATTTTCATTTCATTAGTATGGTTTTCGTACGAAAAAAATTGCAAGAGCAAGACCACACATGCTCAGAAACAAAAGAATACATACAAAACTATTAAACACATTACGTCACTTCTGACGTTGTATTCTGTCATTTTAAAATTTTAGAATTGTGAGTAACCTCTTCACCTTCGACATGAGACTAGCATGCCACAAAAAACGGACCTTCGGTCGTCCGAAAATCTAAGTGTGTTTACGAGGCGTAAGTGTGTGAGAAACTACATTGAGCGGATGACAATAACCCTCCCTGTAGTAAAACTGGCGGTAATGGGAAATGTGAAAATTAAATCCTAAAATTGTATTTTATGTAGCACAATGCATTACACTTGCATACATATCACTGCAATCTCAAGTAAAATGAAGCGAGACAATCCAATCTTGTGTGGGCTTCATCGGACCTTCAGTGGACTTTTCCAGTCAAAAATCTGATGGACTTTAGATTTGAAACATGCTTCAAATCTTTCCGACGGACTGGAGTCCGGTCGAAAAATCCCCTCGTCTGTATGCTAGTCTGACAGACAAAAACCCACGCTAGGGCAGCTATTGGCTACTGGCTATCAACTTCCTTATTTTAGTCCAGTCGTACGTCATCACATACGAATCGGTCGGACTTTGGTGTTATCGTGTGTAGGCAAGTCCGTTCGTTCAAAAGTCCGTCGGAAGTCCGTCAAAAGTCTGACGAAAGTCCGCCGGAATGGCCGTCGGACTTTGGTTGCCGAAAAGTTCGCTCGTGTGTACGCGGCCTAAGGTACAAGGTCTGAGTACCGTGGTATTGTACAGAAAATGTGAACAAATATACAGGCACATCTAACTGGTTTCCATCACTGGTGACCTTATAGTTTTACACAGTCACTTCAAAAGGTACCTTTCAGTCCAAAAGAAAAACATTTGCACAGGAACTATTTACAGTGTGAGTAAACTCCCGTGGTTGACATTTACTTATAGATAATCCTACGATAAGGCTTACCTTTAGGTACAGAAAATATCTCCTAAATGTGTACCGTTTAGGAGATATTTACTTGTGAATGGGCCAGTGAAGTCACCGGCGCATGAGCTCTGAAGGAACAGCCACCATTCCTTCAGAGTCCTATGCCGTGAATAGTGGCTCCCGCACGCATGCACGGGAGTGATGTCATCGCAGTGCGGCCAATCAGATGGCCGGAAAGCGCAAACCCGGAAGGAAGACCAGGTGAAGATGGAAGCCCGCTCAGTGGTGACAGTGCATCACTGGAGGGCTTCGTTTTAAGGTAAGTTTCTAATAATGTGCTAGTATGCGATGCATGCTAGCACATTATAACTTTAACTTGCAGGTTTAAAAAAAAAAAAAAAGAAGGGCGGGTTTACTCCCGCTTTAAGAGACAACTTTCACTTGAGGGTTTCTTAAACCTAGTACACACGGGTCGAATGTTGGGCCTGTCTGTACCGCAGCAGGTCTAACAAAAGCCGGCCGTTCAGCTGGCTTCTGGCAAAGGGGCATGACCAAAAAAAAGAAGGCCTGCCGATTGGCTTAATGGCTGAGAGTGCTGACCAGAGTGTTCAGAACACAATAGTACAGAGGGGAGATCGCTGTACTAACGTCGGATAGTAAGTACATTGGTTCCTTCTGAGCTGTCAGTTTTTTTTCCGTTCAACCCACTGGGTCGAATGAGAAAAATAATGGTAGTGTGTATTAGGCTTTACTCTAAAGGGTAAATGGATTTTCCAAAGTATGTCCCCCAAAAGGTCCCTCTGGAAAAAAAAAGGCTATATAGACTTCAGGTCATGGTTTTACCAGCTTCTTCGGCTAAGACCGGAAAAGTTGTGCAGCAGCATTTAGGCCAGGTCAGGAAGAAGCAGGTGAAGCAATGATCTAAGGAGATCCATTTTGAAGGTGCACTTACCCTTTACCAAATAGCAATTAAATACAACTTCACTGTAGTACATCTAACAGGATAAAGCACAGGGTACATACTGAGATGAGTTTTATCCACTATTTGTTTAATAGTGATCATTTAAGCAGACAATGCCAGGATCACCAGCTTCTGTAAGACATTTGGAAGCATGCACCAAACGCCAAACAATCTAATCATCATGTCAGAGACCTGCTGTCTTCACAACTTTAGGTGCTCATAGACATTAAATGACAATCTACCAATCTGGACATTTCACTTGGGCAACAATTCAATGTGTACAGTGTACATCGGTCAGTAATAACATTATGATAACCCACCTAATATTGAGTGGCTCCACATTTTGCTGCCAAAACAGTCCCTTTTTCAATTGAAACAGCCCTGACCAATTGCGACATGGACTCCACTAAAGCTATAAAGGTATTATGTAGTATCTGGTTCCAAGCCATCTAGTAGATTCTTTAATGTGGTTGTAAAGTCTCCTTTTTTAAAAATAAAAATAATAAACATGTTGTACTTACCTGCTCTGTGTAGTGGTTTTGCACAGGACAGCCCAAATCCTCCTCTTCTTGGGTCTCGGATCTTCGAGGCTCCTGGCCCCTCCCTCCTGTCCATTTCCCCCTACAGCAAGCAGCTTGCTATGGAGCACCTGAGCCGAGCGCAGCTCCCTGTGTCCATTCAGACACGGAGCCCTGGTACGGCCCCACAGCTTTTGCTCCCGATTGGCTAACTGACTTTGATTGACAGCAGCAGGAGTCAATGGCGCTGCTGCTGTGTCTCAGCCAGTCAGGAGGGAGAGTCCCAGATGGCCAAGGCACTTGTGGACATCACTGGATAGAGATGGGGCTCAGGTAAGTATTAGGGGGTGATGGGGTGGCTGCCTCACACAGAAGGCTTTTTATCTTAATGTATAGAATGCATTAAGATAAAAAAACCTTCTGCCTTTACAATCACTTTAGGTCCTTTAAGTTGCGAGGTGGGCCTCCAACAATCTGACTTGTTTTTCTAGCACATCTCACAGATTTCTGATGGACTGAGATCTAGAGAAAAAGGCCAAGTGTCACGAGGTCCACGTACCTGATGTGAGACTGAAGTAGTGGGGAGGCCTTCCTTGCACCTCGGGTCCTTAAAGCCTCTGGAGATGGAGACAGAAACTTGGTGGACACCATGTGGCAGGGGTGCCAGGGGTGCGGAGCAAGCCTTAGTCCGAGATCCGAGCCGAGGTCAAGTCCAGTTGGGCAACGAAGCATAAAAGGGTTAATCAGAAGAAGAATGGTTGAGATCCAAGCCGGGGTCGGTTCCAATCTGGCAGCTGAATACAAAAGGGGCAAAGAAGTAGAATGGTTAAGGTACAAATCCGAGGTCAATGGCAAGCAGCAATCAAGAGTAGTCAAATAGGTTTCCAGGTCACAACAGGTTCAGACAGATCACACACTAGCGCAGGAACAAGGGGGGACCGAAGATAATCCAGCAATTTGGCAATGTCTGGGCTGGGCTTATATAGGGAAGTTTGAGGTCACTTCCTGTGCGCCTCCTGGGCATTTTCCCGCCTTTTTCCATCAGGTTGATGTCATTTCCTGTGCGCCTCCTGGGTATTTTCCTGCCCTTTTCCATCGGGTTGAGGTCACTTCCTGTGCGCGTCCTGGGCATTTTCCTGCCCTTTTCCATCAAGTCTTCTGTGCAGGTGCGGGTTGGCGCCCTGAGGCATCTTTGGCACATGCTCAGTTGGCATGGATTTCCTCTTGCGGCAACGCGCCATTGGTGCATGCGTAGTAAGTCCTGGACTCTTACACCAAGTCAATACTGCAAACCATTCTTGAATTATTTTTGCATTGCAGCAATGCGCATTATCCTGCTGAAAGAAGCACTGCCATCAGGGATACGATTTCCATGACATTTTACCAAAAGGTGTACAGGCGGTCCCCGGGTTACAAACATCCAACTTATGCTGCGTACACACGGTCGGACTTTTCGACCGGACTTGTCCGACGGACCAAATCCGGCGAACAATCCTATCGTGTGTGGGCTTTACCGGACCTTCAGCGGACTTTTCCAGTCACAAATCTGACAGACTTTAGATTTGGAACATGCTTCAAATCTTTACGTCGTAACACCGCCGGACCCAGAAATCCGCTCGTCTGTATGCTAGTCCGATGGACAAAAACCCACGCTAGGGCAGCTATTGGCTATCAACTTCCTTATTTTAGTCCGGTGTACGTCATCACGTACGAATCTGTCGGACTTTGGTGTGATCGTGTGTAGGCAAGTCCGTTTGTTAGAAAGTCTGTTGAAAGTCCGCCAAAAGTCAGTTGAAAGTCTGTCGAAAGTCTGTCGGACGGGCTGTCGGACTTTTGTAGCTGAAAAGTCCGACCGTGTGTATGCGGCATTACAAATGACTCCTACTTACAAACGGAGGGAGATAACAGGAAGTGAGAGGAAATCTCCCCCTAGGAAGGGAGATTCACTCCTGTAAGAGTTATCATGGGAAAAAGGTGTCTCCACTGAAGCGTTATCACCATTCCTTGCTTCCGCAACAACCCAAAATGTTCAAAATCCAATTGTCATAGGGACAGAAAGTGAGGTGAAACCTTCTGAACAGGGGCACAGACAGCAAAAAATTTTTTTCAGGTGTGTGAACACTTTCATATGGTAGCCAAAAAACATAAAAAATTCTTTTTTGGGCTGGATCTACACTCAAAAAAATGTACCTGTTCCGACTTACAAACAAATTAAATTTAAGAACAAACCTACAGACCCTATCTTGTTTGTAACCTAGGGACTACCTGTACTTGGTCAGCAACGATGTTAAGGTAGGTGGTACAAGTCAAAGTAGCCTCAACATGAATGGCAGGAGCCAAGGTTTCCCAGCAGAACATTGCCCAAAGCATCACACTGCCTCTGTCGGCTTGCCTTCTTCCTATACTGCATCCTGGTGCCGCCTCTTCCCCAGGTAAGCGATGCACAAGCACCCGGCCATCCACATGATTTAAAAGAAAACTTAATTCATTGGACCAGGCTACCTTGTTTCGTTGCTCCATGGTTCAGTTCTGATGTTCACGTACCCATTATAGGCGCTTTTGGCTGTGGACACCGGTTAGCATAGGCACCCTGAACGATTGGTGACTATGCAGCCCCATTGACAACAAACTGCGTTGCCCATTTTTTCTGCTTTCAACACATGGACAACATGTTTGCTTGCTGTCGAATATATCCCACCGACTTTCAGATGCCATTGTAATGTTATAATCAATGTTATTCACTTTACCTGTCACTGATCTTGATGTTATAGCTGATCGGTGTTTATATCATGTCAGAGACTTGTCTTCACAGCTTTAGGTGCTCAGAGATAATAAATGACAATCTACCAATCTGGATACTTCACATGGGCAACAATCAATTGTTTATCAGCTACCTGCACACACTGCCACTGTCATCTCAGGTATGTGTGAGGGAATAGTGATTGGAACACACAGAAAAGCTTTGTTGGCCCTAAAAAACTCGTGTGGGATGTGCCTGCAGTACTCCTCTCCAGTCTCCCTCCACAGTCCTGAGGAGAAGCACTGACCGTCACACATGCCTGAGGGTGGCTTTAATTGTGCCTGCATGCTTGACCACCCTCTAGTGTCCATGATCAGCTGTATATCTACTATGAACAGATATTAAATGGTTACATATCATCTTCCTGCATTGCGCTTTCTGTGCCAGAAGCAGTTGAGTCAAACACAACTCTTTTTGTACTGTACAACAGTGAACAGCACATGGCAAGCAAGCATTTCCCAACAGTACGCTCTGCCATGCTGACCTGATACATACTGTCTGTATGATACACCAGCAGCTTCACGTGAAAT
>NC_133332.1:252625563-252650909 GCF_042186555.1 Aquarana catesbeiana | reverse complement strand
GTGTTCTTTGGGTGATGTGACGTGTTGGGTTTGCGCCAGACATAGCGTTTTCTTTGATGGCCAAAAAGTTAAATTTTAGTCTCATCAGACCAGAGCCGGGCCTCTGTTAGAAATCATGGGCCCTGTACAGCGTACCTGACAGGACCCCTTGGCCCCGCCCACAACCCTACCCCTGGCCCCATGCTGTCACGAAATCTGGGGAATCAGGAAGTGAAGGCTTGCAGCTTTTTATCCTGGTTCCCTACTGCGCATGTGCACATTGCGCTGCGCATCCTCACTGGTCCCTGCTGTCTTCTGGGACCTGTGTGTCTCCCAGAAGACAGCGGGGGGGATGGAGGAGGGCCGGACATGGCGTAGATCACCGCGCATACTGCGGCAATCTATCGCCGGAAGTGGGAGCAAATACAGGTATCTGCTCCCCCCTGAAAGATGCCAAATGTGACACCGGAGGGGGAAGGAACCAGAAAAGCGGAAGTTCCATTTTTGGGTGGAATTCAGCTTTAATGACCACATCGGGTATTAGTTTAATAAAAGCTGCAGATTTAATGCTGTGCTCAAAAAAATAATAATTGGGGGGGGGGGGGGGGGGCATGAAGAACCAGTCACTAGGACTGACTTGCTCTACCATGTCCATGTGTGGAGGTGGCCATCATGGTAGAGGAGCAGGGCTTTGCTTCCTCCTGCCAGAGCTGCATCCCTAAAATTGGTGATCCGATGACTGGTGGAGGAAGCACAGATCCACAGAATAAAGGAAGCGTTAGCAGGGAGATGCTAGAACTGAAGGTTATCAGGTACAGCTTCCCTTTTCATCCTGGAAAATTGTAAGCAGCACAATGTACCCAAAATCTAAAGTCTATGGTGGCTTGCTGTAGTGCGAGTTGTAGAACTGCACGTTTTTAAAGCCTTGTGCGCAATACAAATGATGAATTGAATACTAATTATGTCTAAATGTGCATTTAGATATTATTATCAGCATGAAATATTGATGATTTTTTAATTTTATTTATTTATTTTTACTCTTTTAGCTCTCTTACATTGCAGAAGATGAAAATGGAAAAATTGTTGGCTATGTCTTGGCAAAAATGTAAGTTGTAAGCTGCTTATTACCATAGATATTCTCCAGATTTAATGTTTCTGCTGTAAAATGTGTTCATAGAGACCCTGCCGTATGTTCTGTTTAGATTGTAGGCAACACAAAGTGGGCAGTTGGTGTTTGCATGTCTTAAACGGGTTACATACCCTGTGTTTTTGTACATGAACAGTGTCCATGTTGGTCACTTGCTTACATACAAAATGTATTGGGACGCCTGCCTTTTTATTTATATATACACATGAACTTTAATGGCATCCCAGTCTTAGTCTGTAGGGTTCAATATTGAGTTGGCCCAACCTTTGCAGCTGTAACAGCTTCAACTCTTCTGGGAAGGCTGTCCACAAGGTTTAGGAGAGTGTCTATGGAATGTTTGACCATTATTCCAGAAGCGCATTTGTGAGGTCAGGCACTGATGTTGGACGAGAAGGCCTGGCTCGCAGTCTCTGCTCTAATTCATTCCAAAGGTGTTCAGTCAGGTTGAGATCAGGCCAGTCAAGTTCCTCCACCCCAAACTCGCTCATCCATGTCTTTATGGACCTTGCTTTGTGCACTGGTGCCCAGTCATGTTGGAACAGGAAGGGGCCATCCCCAAACTGTTCCCACAAAGTTGGCAGCATGAAATTGTCCAAGATGTCTTGGTATGCTGACGCCTTAAGAGTTCCCTTCACTGGAATTAAGGGGAAAAGCCCAACCCCTGAATAACAACCCCACACCATAATCCCCCCTTCACCAAAATGATTTGGACCAGTGCACAAAGGTCCATAAAGACATGGATGAGCGAATTTGTGGTGGAGGAACTTGACTGGCCTGAACAGAGTCCTGACCTCAACCCAATAGAACACCTTTGGAATGAATTAGAGCGGAGACTGCGAGCCAGGCCTTCTCGTCCAACATCAGTGCCTGACCTTACAAATACGCTTCTGGAAGAATGGTCAAACATTCCCATAGACACACTCCTAAACCTTGTGGACAACCTTCCCAGAAGAGTTGAAGCTGTTATAGCTGCAAAGGATGGGCCAACTCAATATTGAACCCTACAGAATAAGATTGGGATGTCATTAAAGTTCATGTGCAGGTAAAGGCAGGCGTCACAATACTTTTGGTAATATAGGGTATATACAAATTGGATGCGTTTTGAACTGCATCTGATTTGCATGATAGGTAAACCTGCAGCCTTTTTAATGGAGCCGCTTCACCTATGTGTGGGCCAGCTGCAGCGCGTTTTTAAAAAGAGTTTGATACGGTTTCAGGTGCGATTTCCATTGTTATACACTTTGACAATTCATACCTGAACCGCTGAACAGTCGCACCGGAGGGGGCTGAAATCCCGCTGTCAAAACCAGACTGCACATATGTGACCCTGGTTTTAAAGCTGAACACCAGACAAGCATTAAAAAAAAAAAAAAAAAAAAGGTGAACTGTTTTGTTTGCCAAAAGATTTTCAATTTCTGCCCACCCAGTGCTTGGATTTATACAGCTCTGGCACACAGCACAGCCCTGTCTTGCTGAGCAGAATATTTATTTCTACTTTCATTTCAGTAAGTAATCCTTTTTTTTTTTACCACCTTAAAGTGTTACCCAGCTGGGTTAAAGCCCAGCACCCTGCATTCACTGGTAATCTGGCATCTGGTCGCACACAGTGCACAGAACATGGAAATGCAATTATTTTAGTAAATATAAACTGCTTAAATACCTTTTCTCCTTTTCTCATAAGCAGTATATAGCAGTCTTGTGACTTCTATTAGTGCCTGGTTAAAGCTTGTAGGAGTTTTCATACAACCCTCACTGTCCTATAACACTGCAGGACCCCTGACCCTCTGTCTGGACAGTGCTGATTGGCCCTGTGCTGATCACATGGACCCTTCCAAGAAAAATAAAAAAACCTCTCTAGTAATACACACCAAACTGAGCATGTGCAGCTTGTACCCTACCCTCTGTACTATGTGGAATTGAGTTGGGACACTGGAAGGAGGGGAGGATCAGAAATAACCGGATCAAACAGCCTTTTTACACAATGCAGAGGATTAACCCCTGAGGTTCCACAGTGTGTATAACAAGCATGCTTTACAAATACAGACTGATTGTATTGATGTGGGTTTAGTAACATGTTAAACTTGTATTTGAAGGTGGATGCTTACAAGCTTTAATATAATTTAAATTCAGTTTTATTTGTCAGTTTCCAAAGTTGAAGTGGTATGTGCTTGCGGAGGTGGATTTTGGAATAGGTCTTAAACATCAAATCACTTTTTTTTTTTTTTTTTTTTTTTTTTTTTGAAGGGAGGAAGATCCAGATGATGTTCCACATGGCCATATCACTTCTTTGGTATGATTTTTTATTTTGTTTGTTAAGTCTGCAAACTATCAATGTTATATTTCCACTGTGTCTATTGCAATATTTGAATTTTGTTTTTTTCTTTTTTCCTTAGGCTGTGAAACGGTCTCACAGACGACTTGGTCTGGCACAAAAATTGATGGATCAAGCTTCCAGAGCAATGATTGAGAACTTCAATGCTAATATGTTTCTTTACATGTGCGGAAAAGGTAGACTGCATAAATAAGATGCATTTCCTGATTGGTTCTGCTTGGTCATAATCTGAAATCTTCAGTGAGTCAGTAGCTGTAATTATAAAGCCAAACTCCAGTAAAAGTAAAAAACCTCCCTTACAGTGGGGCTGCCCCTGCACTGCAAGAGTCCAATGCTGGTATCTGTCTAGGGCAGTGGTCTCCAAACTTTGACCCGGGGGCTAGATGTGGCCCTTTGCTTTCTTTTACCTGGTCCTTGGGGCATTATTCCTCCCTGACACTGGAGCACTACTTCTTCCACTGACGGGGCACAGTTCCTCCCACTGACGCCAATGACGGGGCACAGTTCCTCCCACTGACGCCAATGACGGGGCACTGTACCTCTCCCACTGACGCCAATGACGGGGCACTGTACCTCCCACTGACGCCAATGACGGGGCACTGTTCCTCCCACTGACGCCAATGACGGGCACTGTTCCTCCCACTGACGCCAGTGGCGGGGCACTGTTCCTCCCACTGACGCCAGTGGCGGGGCACTATTCCTCCCACTGACGCCAGTGGCGGGGCACTATTCCTCCTACTGACGCCAATGATTGAACGATCACTCAGGATAGACAGAACGAGCAGAAAGATGGTCTGAAGGCATTTGTGTTCAGGGCAACAGAACGTGTTGTCTTTTAGGATCAGTATTTTTAAAGTGTAAGACAGTTCACATTAAGATTTGCCATTTAGAGGGTGAGTTCACACTGGTTCAATGTTAGAAATCGCTTGTGATTTGCACCGCATTGCTGTGCAGATCACATATGTGATGTCTGTGCGATCCGAATTCAGTCATACAGATTGTATGGCTGAATTTGCATCGAATTCGCACCAAAATGGTGCAGGGCCCTTTTTTTGGGTCCGCATTGGAATTGGCTCGCACCTATGCGATCCAATTCCTGCATCATTTGACAGTTTGCACCGCTATATGCAAACCGATCTGGGGGGATGTCGTTAACTTTCTATTGACACCTGCAGTGGTTCGCATAGGGTAGTGCGAACTGTCTGCGAGTCCTATCGATGTGGGAACCAGCACTGGACTCGCGCTGGTTTCTACATCACGCTAGTGTGAATCGGCACAGAGGGTTCTAATTGTCTGTGAAGGAGATGCTGAGAAAAGCGGGTTATCTCTAGTACAAAGCTTTTGCTGCAACAGATCCCTTATGGTGGCAATGCCAATCACACTGGAGAAGGATACATTCGAAAATACAAAGAGTGCAGATTATCCAGTCTACCAAATAGAACCTTCAGTCACCACTGCTGGATCTGTTAAGCAGTCAGATAGCTGCAACTCACCCTAGTCTTTATTAACTGGTTTTACTATTGTTACTATCATTTCACTTTTGGTACATGTATCCAAATCAATATATTGGTATAATAACTAAGCAAGTGCAGGTCTTCTGCCATTAAATATTTTTATTGTACAATTTCTTTGCAGCAATCGAGCAGCTCTTCATTTGTATTCCAACACCTTGAACTTCCAGTAAGTATTCAGAGTGTTTGTAATAGATACTATTTTTTGTTTTTAAATGCTCTAAGACACTAAGTTAATATTCTGTGCAATATGCTATTTAAGATAATTGTGAGCAAAATGACGGTCCGGATGGCCGCACTCCAAAATAAATTCCTTTATTGAATAAACGTCCATACAGCAATGAGGATAAAAGCCCATACTGACGCTTTTCACACCACTTTACAGGTGCTTAGGCATACACAGTGGTGTGAAACGCGTCAGTTTGTGCTTTTATCACCATTGCTGTATGGTCTGTTTTTGAATTAACCACTTGACATCCTGCCCAAAGTCAAAAGATTGCCATCCTGAGTGGTATATATTTCTCCTTCTATTGAACATAGGGCTGGAATTTTACTCCAGGTCCAAGATCAGGGGTCTAAAATCTATTATAATTAATAAATAATATACTATACAAGGCTCTGTGACCTCTATGAAAGCACAAATATGGATGAATCAAAAATATATACCTTTTTAAAAAGGTATAGAGAGCACCTCCCATGTCTAGTATAAAAAAAAAAAAAATACTGTATATAACGTGCAAGGGAAAAGTCGTGATTTGAAAACCATGGTATTGAATATAAAATAAAAAACAAATACCCCATTAACCACTTCAGCCCTGGAAGGTTTTACCCCCTTTATGACCAGGCCATTTTTTGTGATACGGCACTGCAGTACTTTAACTGACAATTGCGCGGTCGTGCGACACTGTACCCAAATAAAATTGATGTCCTTTTTTCCAACAAATAGAGCTTTCTTTTGGTGGTATTTGATCACCTCTGCGGTTTTTATTTTTTGCGCTAAAAAACAAAAAAAGACTTACAATATTGAAAAAAAATATATAATTTCCTTTCTGCTTTAAAATGTACCCAATAAATTTAAAAAAAAAAATCTAATTTCTATATCAATTTAGGCCAATGTGTATTCTGCTACATATTGTTTGGTAAAAAAATCCTAATGAGGGTCGGTTCACACTACAACGACTTGGGATCCGACTTGTCAGCCCTCAAGTCGCTTGACATTGGGAATTGCATTATAGTCAATGAGAGCCGTCTTAATGTACACTACTGAAGTCGCTCCGACTTCAGAAAAGGTTCCTGTACTACTCCAAGGTGACTTCTAGGCGACCTGTACCCATAGAATTCAATGGAAGTCGGATCTCCATCTATATTACAGCGACTTTACAGGAAAAGAAATTAGTTTACCCAGGCAAACCCCTCCCTCCCAGAGAGCTGATTATTCTGTGATTGGCCACAGCCAAAGTCGCCTGTCCTGGAGGCGACTTGAAGTCGCGTTGTAAGTTGCTTGAAGTCGCCTTACAAAGTCACACTGAAGTCGTGTTGCCCCTGTGTGAATCGGCACTAAGAGTATATTGATTGGTTGGCACAGAAGTTAGAGCGTCTACAAACTATGGGATTTTTTTTTTATTACTATTGTTTTTACTAGTAATGGTGGCGATCAGTGATTTTTAGCGGACTGTGACATTGCGGCCGACAAATTTGACACGAAGTGACACTCTTTGAGGACCAGTGACACCAATACAGTGATCGGTGCTAAAATGCACTGCCACTGTACTAATGACACTAGCTGGGAAGGGGTTAAAACCAGGGGCGATCAAAGGGTTATATGCGCTCCTAGGGAGTGCTTTCTAACTGTGTGGGAAGTGCTTTGACTGGGGAAGACAGAGATCCGTGTTCCTGCTTAGTAGGAACACAAGATCTCTATCTTCCCCTCTCTCACAGAATGGCGGTCTGCCTCTCCTCAGAGCAATCGTGAGGCGCCGGCGAACATCGGGTCCGCTGGACCTGCTGATTGGCTCCCGCTGTGTCCAGTCAAAGCGGCAGTGGGACACTGGCGGTGCACCCCTGTATTATGGCATGGGACCAATACTGGTGCCACTGGATATGAAGCTAAGCCCATATCTAGTAATCATTATTTACACTGGACTCATTCTGTAATGTTGAAGACCTTTCTTAGCTTGTCCAGTCCACTTAGTTTTATCTCTTGAGCAAATACCCTTTCCTTTTTAATGCATGCCAAGAGTGTGTTGGCCTTGCTTGCTGCAGCTTAGCATTGCATACTATTGCTGAGTCTGTCATATACTAGAACCCTCATCCTTTTCCATCTTTGATTCACCCAGAGGTTCTTTCCCTAGTGAGTAACTTGCATTCATATTTTTAGCTCCCAAGTGCTATACTTTACATTTTGCCACATTGAACTTCATTAGCCATGTAGCTGGCCACCCCTCTATTTTTATTAAAGTCCTCTTGTAAAGTTTCCATATCCTGTGTATTGCCTTGCTTAGCTTTGTATCGTCAGCAAACCTTGAGATTGAACTATTTATTCCAACCTCTATATCGTTTATGAACAAGTTAAACAGAATTGGTCCCAGGACAGAGCCCTGGGGTATCCCACTCACAACTGTAGATCATTCAGAAAATATGCCATTAATCACCACCCTCTGGACACACCCCTGCAACCAGTTTTCAATCCAGGTACATCCAATTTCATCAATATCAAAAGACCTTAATTTGTAAATTAAGCACTTATGAGGTAATGTATCAGATGTCTTAGTTGAATGCCAACAAACTTCTTCCATTTATAGAATGTTAAAAGGTTGGTCTGGCAAGAACGCTCCTCATTGGTTCATGTTGGATACTACTTATCATATTATTCTCACCAGAAACTTTTCAGATATCATCCTTTACCTTTCCTTCTAATAGTTTTACATACTATTGATGTTAGGCTGACTGTTCTGTAGTTTCCATGTATATATCTCAGCCCTTTTTTTTTTTTTAAATCTTAGTACCACCTTTTGCTTTTCACCACTCAGCTGGTACCCTTCCAGTTAGAGAAAACTTCCTTAAAAATGTAGAAATAATGGCCTGGTTATGACATGGCTGAGCTCCTTTTTGAACAATGGGTGTAAGCCATCTGGTCTTGGTGATTTGTCACATTTAAGCTGGCCATACATGGAACGAGATTCAGCTGTTTCTAAATTTGATTCATGTATGGGCAGGCTGGTTGTACACAAGTTGATCTATCTATCAATCGATTTCTGTACAATCAGCCTGTTGGAAAATTATCTCTTGATCAGCGCTGCCAGCTATAGCTGGTGATGCTGATCAGTATATTCTGACGACTGGGAACTCTCCCTGTTGTCAGAATACAGTAGTGCATAGAGGGATGGGCGAATCGAGTAATTTTCTTTTGTTCAACCTGTTGGTTGAATGAAAAAAAAATGACTTGTGTATGGCCAGCTTTTTTCAAGTCTCTTTTTGAATATCGGTTTCTGTCAGCGACGCAGGTACATTCAATATAATGTTATTACCCATTATTGTCTTGTTTATTATACCCCCCTTTTCCTTGGTATAAAGTTGCCTTCCCCTGGTCATTTTATATGGGGAATTAACCTTTTTAGTTTAATAAGAAAAAAAAAGATTTTTAGCAATTTACTTATCTTTTTTCCATGTTATTCCTTTGTAGAATTAGTGAAGTGGAGCCCAAGTACTATGCTGATGGTGAAGATGCTTATGCTATGAAACGGGATCTCACCCAGATGGCTGAAGAGGTCAGTAGACTTGGATTTTAAAGCCTCTGTATTTGGAATACATGTTCTGTTTGGACCAGACCTATTTCTGATATTTGTTGTTTACAAGTTAAAGGATATGTAAAGGTTTGTTTTAAAAAAACAAAAAAATACAAACATGTCCTACTTACCTCCTCTGTGCAGTTGGTTTTGCACAGAGTTGCCCCAATCCCCCTCTTCTGGGGTCCGTCAGCGGCGCTCCTGGCTCCTCATACTCTCAAGTGCACCGTTGGAGAGGCGCTCTCCCTTGGGGCATTCGTGCAGGTGTGCTTCCGTGTCCTGCTGCTGCGTCCATATACACAGGCAGCAGGACTCAGCCCCGCCCCCGTCATTGGATTTGATAGAAAGCAGCGGGAGCCAATGGCTGCACTGCTAATAATCTATCCAATGAGGACCCGAGACACAGGCTGGAGCTGGTGTGCTTGTCCCCGTCGCTGGAAAGATGAGGTCCATGTAAGTAAAAGGGGGGGATCTGGGAGGCTGCTGATTCTCAGGTGGTTTTTCACCTTACTTAGAACCCCCAAACATTATATATAAATATCATTTTTTTTTAGCAAAGACTCCTGTAGAATAAAATGGCTGTCATTGCAGTATTTTGTGTCGCACGGTATTTGCGCAGCGGTCTTTCAGAGGCAATTTTTTTTGGGGGAAAGAATACACTTCAAAAAACTAAACCGTAAAGTTAGCCCAATTTTTTTGTATATTTTGAAAGATGATGTTGCGCTGAGTAAATAGATACCAGATATGTTACGCTTTAAAATTGCGCACACACATGGAATGGCGACAAACATGATGTACAGGTACGTGATTTTGCGGGAAGTGGTTAAATATTGTTGCCGTGAGATTAATTCATATGCAATCCTGCATTCTTGGCTCCACTAGTTCATTCAATTGGAGTCTTGGTTACCAAATTAACATACTAATATATTTTTATTTGGGGGGGTGTCCAAGATGGCGACCGGGGCGGCTGCACATTAGGAGAGCTCCAGCCGAATCTCCCGATCTTCCCCCTTAACCCTGCAGTCTCACTCCTGTAACCTACCGGAGGAGATAGAACCTGGTTCCCGACGTGGCATACCCAAAGGGAGGAGGTCCACACGGTCCCACGCAGCTCCGGAAAAAGCTCCAAACCCGCCGGCGGTATGACTGCCTCACCTGCTGTAAAATCCAACACGGTGACACAGACGGACCCGGACCCTGCCCTGCTGAAACAGCAACTTCTCTGCTCTCATGCAGGCAATCACGGACTGTAAGTACACCCTTACAGGAAAGATCAACACGCTGCAGCTGGAACTGGGCTTAATCCGCAAAGATGTGGACAGCAGAGTAACCACAGTGGAGCATAGGGTGAGTGACTCTGAGGACATGCTGCATGACCATGCGGCCTCCCTGCACACACTCAAAGCAAAGGTGAAAGGCTTGGAATCTCATGCCGATGATGCCGAGAATAGAAATCGGAGGAACAATCTACGCATAGTGGGGCTTCCAGAGGGGGCTGAGGGGACTGATGAACCCACGTTCATACTAAAACTTCTCAACTTCAGAGACAGAGACCTAGTGCTGAGAGAAGCCAGGAAAATTGATGTCTTAGGAACAAGAAAATTAAATACAGCATGCTCTTCCCAGCAAAACTGCGTGTGCAAGATGGCGAAACTGTGCGCTTCTTCACGTCCCCTGACAATGCCTCCCAATGGCTGGATAGCCTTCCCAGAGCCTGATGGCCTCCAGCTCCTATCTCCTTAATTTCCAGACACTTGGGCTGTTTCAACCCTGCTGCCCTGCATATGTGGAGTAATGTTGGGGCCTGGCCCTGGATATGTTGCCTAAACGTTAAGCTGCTTGACCTGCCTTGACTATTGCTATTACCTATTAGGGAACATGGAACTGCATTGGCAGTGGGGTGCGTAGCCACTATATGGGGGACAGAGGGAGCAAGGATTGACAGAGTGACATCCCGACCCTAGACTCGGAAGACTGGAATGAGGGGATCCAACAATACATATCACTGATGATCTCTGCCAGAGACAGATATATCCAGCTCAAGTTTCTACACAAGGCTTGCTACACCCCTCAAAGACTGGCCAGGATATACCTGACTCATTCGGACTGCTGCCCCAAATGTGGGGACCTTCATCCATGTGGTCTGGACTTGTCCTCTGATACAGAAATTCTGGAGGAATGTAGTGGGAGAAATGAATGAGATTGGAGGGCTACATGTGGCTGTCAATCCTAGGGTTCTCCTACTGGTTATATGTGATACTGTTACCCCCAATAAACACAAACAGCTGTTTATTTTATACACAGCCTTCTATGCCAGGAAAACCATCTTGTTTAAATGGAAATTAGCCGACCCACCGACAGTCTCACAATGGAGGTCAAGTTTTACCCCTATATAAATTTAACATACATGAGCCACAAATGTCCAAAAAAAAATCGATAAGATTTGGGGGGCCTGGGTGAAGGCGAGGCCGAATCCCAATTAGAGCTCTCATTGGTAGGGAGCTGGGGCTTTCGGAGGTGCTGTGGTCTTATACTGTGATAAATGTGGCTTCTGCCCCCCCCCCCCATCCCTGATTCCCCCCCCCCCCCATCCCTGATTCCCCCCCCCCACTGTGCGTATTCCTGCTGATACTCTGATCCTCTTCTAGATATCCTCCTTTGAGTGCCTTAGAATCTCAGGTTAATTGATCTTGTATGATTCCTCATTGAACCCTTATGTAATCATATACTGTTGCTACTTTTGATATACATACTGATGTACCTTTGTATTTCTCTTGTAATTATGTCTGATAAATAAAAACTTTTCTGTTAAAATAAAAATGTTTTATTATTATTATTATTTTTTTTTTTTGCACAGTTGCGGAAACAGATGGAATTAAAGGACAAGAACCGTCCACAGCCTCTAAGCTCCATAGAAAACAAATCTGATAATAGGTCTGGTCACGTTGGGGACTGCTGTCGAGATGAGAAGTGTGTAGGAAACGCAGGAAAACGTGATGGATTAGAGGACAGCGGCGACAGCAAGGATGTGAGTGAAGTCAGCGAGGCTACAGAGAGCACAGACGTCAAAGACAGCTCCGAGGCTTCAGACTCTGCTTCTTAAAGGGAGCGTCTACACAATAAATTAATTGGGATACCATGATGACCATTGTCGTGTTAGCAGCTCCTGTTTATGTTTTATTAAATTCCTTTCCAGGTGCAGTAAAAGATCGATCATTGAAGCCTGTCACTTTATACAGAAAGAACAATTTGTAAATATATGAAGACAATAAACTCTATGGGATAAGCTGACTTGGATATCTCATCATGCATTACCTTTTATCTGTGTCTGAAGATCGGTGCTACTTCATAGTAACCAATTATATTCAAAGTTTTATACTCGGCTTGTCATTTTGTGGAGTAAGTTTGAATTTCATTGGTTGCTATTTCACATTACAGTGAGGGGGGGAAAAAGTATTTGATCCCCCTCCTGATTTTGTATGTTTGCCCTCTGACTAATGGTAGGTTTATTTTAACAGTGAGAGACAGAATAACAACAAAAATATCAAGAAAAACACAATTCAAAAAAGATATAAATTGATTTGTATTTTAATGAGTGAAATAAGTATTTGACCCTTTCACAAAAGATGACTTAATACTTGGTGGCAAAACCCTTGTTGGCAATCACAGAGGTCAGACATTTCTTGTAGTTGGCCACCAGGTTTGCACACATCTCAGGAGGGATTTTGTCCCACTCCTCTTTGCAGATCCTCTCCAAGTCATTAAGGTTTCGAGGCTGACGTTTAACTCCAACCTTCAGCTGCCTCCACATATTTTCTATAGGATTAAGGTCTGGAGACCACTCCAGGGCCTTAATATGCTTCTTCTTGAGCCACTCCTTTGTTGCCTTGGCCCTTTGTTTTGGGTCATTGTCATGCCGTAATACCCATCCATGACCCATTTTCAATGCCCTGGCTGAGGGAAGAAGGTTCTCGCCCAAGATTTGACCGGTACATGGCGCCATCCATCGTCCCTTTCATGCGGTGAAGTTGTCCTGTCCCCTTAGCAGAAAAACCCCACCAAAGCATAATGTTACCACCTCCATGTTTGACAGTTGGGGTGGTGTTTTTGTGGCCATAGGCAGCATTCCTTCTCCTCCAAACACATTGAGTTGATGTCAAAGAACTTGATTTTGGTCTCATCTGACTATAACACTTTCACTAAGTTCTCTGAATCATTCAGATGTTTATTAGCAAACTTCAGACAGGCCTGTACATGTGCTTTCTTGAACAGGGGAACCATGTGGGCACTGCAGGATTTCAGTCCTTCACGGCATAGTGCGTTACCAATTGTTTTCTTGGTGACTGTGGTCCCAGCTGCTTTGATCATTGACAAGATTTTTTCGTGTAGTTCTGGGCGGATTCTTCACAGTTCTCATGATCATTGAAACTCCCCAAGATCTTGCATGGGGTCCCAGACTGAGGGAGATTGACAGTTATTTTGTGTTTCTTCCATTTGTGAATATTTGCACCAACCGTTGTCACCTCTTACCAAGCTGCTTGGCGATGGTCTTGTAGCCCATTCCAGCCTTGTGTCGGTTTACAATCTTGTTCCTGAGATTCTTGGGCAGCTCTTTGGTCTTGGCCATGCTGGAGAGATTGGAATCTGATTGCTTCTGTGGACAGGTGTCTTTTATACAGGTAACAAGCTGAGATTAGGAGTGCTCCTAATCTCAGCTCGTTACCAGCACAGAAGACACCTGGGAGCCAGAAATCTTGCAGACTGATAGGGGATCAAATACTTATTTCACTCCTTGAAATGCAAATCAATTTGACTTTTTTGAAATGTGTTTTTCTGGATATTTTTGTTGTTGTTCTGTCTCTTTGTTAAAATAAACCTACCATTAAAATTATAGACTGATCATTTCTTGGTCGGTGGTCAAACGTACAAAATCAGCAGGGGATCAAATATTTTGCCCCTCACTGTACTTCATAGTAACCAATTATATTCAAAGTTTTATACTTTGTCATTTTGTGGAGTAAGTTTGAATTTCATTGGTTGCTACTTCACCCATATGCACTTAATGGAATTAAGACATTTAGTAAAATGCAATAAGGTAGTTTGATACTGGTATTCGCTAAGAGAAATAGGTTGTTTAAAAGGAAAATTGATCACCAATACTTAGCCCCTGTTCATACCGGTGCGATTTGTAATGCGACTGACAGTTTAATGTACCCTATTTGTGCCTATAGAACCGCTCAAATCAGTGCGACCCCGACTTGCACCGATTTTGAAAAATGATCCTGCACTATTTTTGGCGATTTTCATGTGCCACTTGCATAGACATCTGTGCATGAAGTCACACAGATGTCGGCGAGCTGCACATGAAATCGCACTGATCGGAGGCTTTGAAATCAAGCTGAAGTAGTAGTAGTACAAATCTGCATTAAGTGTGAACCGGGGCTTACTGTAATTTTTTTTTCCTGACCCATTTCCATGTGACCCTCCCACGGGTTGACTCTGCACCACCCCACCCCACCCCACCCCAGCAGAGGCGTTCTTTAACTAGATACTCCCACTCCAGATGGGCTCGTGTGAAGCCATAGAGATAGATCAGGAAAGGAAAATTACAGTTAGTATTGGTAATCAATTTTCTCTGTGCCTGGCATCACACAGAGATGTAAAATTTCCGGAAATTTTGAAGCTCGGAAAAAAACTGAAATTTTCGGAAAAATTTTAAAAAATGCTACATTAGCACTTTTTTGTCTTTTTAAGATTGAAAGTCATTCTGTTGCTTTAGGAACATAAAATATGACTATGGACAATTTGACTTGGCATAAAATTATCACAACTAGCATATTAAAAATATAGTGTAGCCAAACAATTATCACAAACATAATTTAATTTTTTTATAATATTTATTTGTAACAAAGGGAGCAACAATCTCCTGAACTGCTTACTAGTTTATGTGGAACAGCCAAAAAGCCTCCACAAAAGAATTTTCAAAACCAAAAGTAACAATTTTTCATATTTCCTCTCCACAGTATTAAATAAAAATAAAAACCCCATTCTCATAAAAAGAATTGAAGATGGAGGAAGTGTTAAGAAGAGAGTGGGACTAAGGCTGGCCATACACTATACAATTTTCTTGTTCAACTTTCCTTTAGATTTACCAAAACCATATAATATGAGGTCAAACCTAAACCCTTTCAATTTGTATGCAATCAGGCAGGCCCTTCTACGACATACATGAAGGTAAATCTAAAGGAAATTGAATAGGAAAATTGTATAGTGTATGGCCAGCCTTAGTTTCAATAGGCATTTAATCAGAATCATTTTCTGAGCTGAAATTGTCAGTATCCGTCTCTGCTTCTGCAGCTACTCTTTTTTTTTTTTTGTCCGTCATCACAATTAGGAACTTCTAAAAAACTTAAGGTGAACACCCTGTCTTAAAATATTATATTCATCATATTAAAATAAAATATTCCACTTTTTTTTTCTTTTTTCAATTTTTCCAATTTTTTGGAAAAAACAAAGCCTTCAGGAAAAAAATGTTTTTTCCGAATTTTTCCATTTTTTTCCAGGCCTTCACATCTCTAATCACAGATGAGAAATAACTACTGCAGACTGGTTGAGATTTATTAATGTTTCATCTTTATTACAGGCAGCAGACAATACTTTTTGTCAAAATTAATTAGTAGCAAGTGTGGCAAAATCTACAATGTTGTGAGATTAGAACATGTTTGGTAATTACCATGTTGCCGCCTTATGGATTGCCTCAATGGACTCCCCATATATGTTGTTGCCCATGACATTAACATGCTATGCATGGAGTGCACTGTCTGGTGCTGAAGGAGCTTGCCTTATAGGTCTAACCAATGACCTTGATAATTCATGCAGATAATCATGGACTTTCACATGATAGCATCCCCCTATCTGCATAGTAGAAATAAAAAGTAAGGCATAAACCCGTCGGGTCTGTTCTGTTTAATGCTAAGCCATCCTGCTGCTGGCCAATTTATACACATCTGTATCTGACAGCTGACAGCATAAACCAGTTGGGCCTGTTTACACTAATGCAAAGTCAACCATTGGTCAATTCCTATCAGCCTGTCAAAGCAGGCCTTGTACTGCTTGATGAATACGTGTCACTGCTTGAAGCGGAGGTCCGCCCACCCCTGCCAAAATTAAAAGCCAGCAGCTACACATACTGTAGTCGCTGACTTTTAATGATAGGACACTTACCTGTCCTGGAGTCCAGCGATGTCGGCACCGCAGCTGATGTTTTTATCAGCTGTCGGGGGGCTGCCATTGCCGGTAAGGGAACACAGTAGTGAGGCATTACGGCTTTCCCCGGAAGGGGGGGGGGTTAGGAGATGGCAATTAACCAGTTTTCATCTGGCCACTGTATATGAATGGCCGGACAGCTAACTGCTGAGGGCAGGAGGTCATTTTAAGCTGTAACAGCCCCTAACCTCATGATGATAACAGAACATAATTCAGCAGAATGGACAACAATTTCTGAGTTCAAAAGAACACAGACTTTAAATGAATGTATCTACAAATATGTTTAAAATAGATAGTTCTTTGGTATAAAGTGTCTTTATTAGACAAAAGCTGATAAATATTTTTAGCATTACACAACACAGTTTGTATTCATGTTTTCAGAGCAAGTATTGGTATGGAAGTTGATCAATCTCGAGATCACAAGGCAAAAGTCGAACTTTATTCTCTATTCAGTCACACATTCCAAAATTCATAGCTTGTGTTAACGTATCGGATAATTTAGTGGCAAGCTTATCTGTGGAGAAAGAGAAAGGTACGTTACACAGAGGCTATTATCTCCCACATATAACTTCTATATACAAACAAAATTTGGCCAGATTTACCCACTTACCATCCGCTGTATGCAGAATGACGGCTGCAGGGTGGGTTCATTATCCTGACTGGGCGTCATATGACGTATGAGCAGGAAAAGCCGCGAGAGGTGCCTTGTGACAACCCGCATCTCTGATCTAGGTAATGAGCCTAGGACGTAAGCTCCTTACCATGTGATCAGTTGTGTCCAATCACAGCTGGTCACATCGTAACCAGGAAGTGCCGTTTATCAACTTTTCCTCTATTCACGCTGGCGTGGGTAGATTAGAGCCGATAAGAGACTCTCCTGCTGGGGGGGGTCAGCGCATTAATTATCAGTGCAGACCCATCAGGGATGCCAATCAGTGCTTGCCAGTGAAGGAGTTTTTTTTACAATATTTTAAAACAGAAATGAAGGAAAACTATTTTTTTTCAACATTTTCTGTCTTTTTATTTGTTTACCAACAAATAAACCCCAGTGGTAATCAAATACCACCATAAGAAAGCTCTATTTGTGTGAAAAAAAAAAATAAAAATTTCATTTGGGTACAGCATTGCACGACCAAGCAAATTGTCATTTACAGTGTGAAAGCAGAGCTGTAGTATTGAAAATGGGAGAAGTGTGTCCTAGGTTCTGTACAAACTGATGGTAGATCTAAAAGGAGATTGTACAATCAAATCTGTAGTGCAAGGGCCCATCTGATTGGATACAGAGTGAATGGATAGATATGTGGGTTTAAACCTGAGTTCTGTTTTTGCCTTGAACTCCGTTTTAAATACGCTTCCAGGAAACGTAGAGCATTCTGTATCTGTGTAGTTCTGCAGTTTGCCTGTTTCCATGGCAGCAATGGGTGTGACGGGTTTAAGTTTAATTCTGCAAGTTTGAGTGACACCAAACACTTTTATTGCTTGAACTCCTCATGGCTGCTCTATGCGTTTTCCCCATCTTCAATGACAGTACTGGGAACAGAGCTTCTATAATAGCATGCCTAAGTATAGTGCATGGCACTTAAAAGGAAATCAAACATAACTGTTACCAGTTGAAGCCCAAGTTCTCATTCAGGAAGGGGGTCTACCTCTGCCTGTGTAAGAAGTGCTGCCAGTTTTAAGGCAAAGCTTCCCTTTGTAGCAATACATTCCATTATTTACATGCCTCACAGCTAGCACCTATTCCAAGTATCAGGCAATAGCAGTTTCCAGGCATGGAATGGGTGATTGGGTTGTAACAACAATATTGATTGGTTGCCTTTAACAGCATGGAAGGTGGGTGTCACCTTTTCCTGATACAATCAACATTTCCTACCCTTCTATTTTGCAGTATCTGGGTTCCAGCAAATTGTAAGTACAATTTAAAGGAGAAGTCTGGGATGTGAAATAAACAAACCTTTATACTCACCTCCATGCTGCAGCATCAATGTCAAGATGCAGTTGTCTCGGGCCGACTTTAAGACCGAGAACTGAGCGATCACATGACTGCTGATCACTCAGTTCTTGATCTGCTTCCCAGCAGATAGCAGTGACTGCAGTCACCGTGCTCCTCCAGTGCTCACTGGGGAGGGGGTGGACTCGGTTGGCTCTGGCTCTTAGCTGTGCACTGAAATGCAAAGTCAGCTGTAGATCAGGCAGCGGGGTAGAACCCAACAATATTGTTGGGATCTTTCCAGAGCGTGGCACGGCTCTGCCCCATCAGCTGATAGCGGGCTACCTTACTCTGGGTCACAGGAGAACAAAAGTAAGTGCACTCCTGTGACTTACAAAAGAAGTATGGTCAATTAAAAGAGAAGCATGGCCAAAACTTAAGGTGTGATAAGACAACCCCTCTAATTATTGTTGTTACTTACTTGCTCTTTTCTGCAACTTCTTCCTCCTCTTGCTGGCTGCCTGTAATGCCTGGCCTTGTTGCAGAGGATCTACTGCTTGAATTTCCTTCAGGCTTGGTGCTCTGGGAACCTTCTCTGTGTCCGTTTGCGCTTTGCTTTTAGCTGTTTTAATTTCCACAGTCATAGGTCCAAACTATCAGAAAATAAAGAATGAACATATTTAAATTCTGGGACCTTACCATGGCCCCTTATATAAACTATTTTACATGAATTCTACACGCATTAAAGGGAATTTGGCAGCTAGCCCATTTAGTCAAGAAGACAGGTTCACTTGACAGGCCACCTCCCCATTCCTGCTAGGTCTCCCTGCCACTTCAACCATTTGTTGGAGCCCTGGGAAACACCTGATGCTTTTGTGTATGGGGTTGCATGCGACTTTCTCCTTGCTCGGGCCTGAACACTGTATCATGGAAGGAAGAGTATTGGTCACATGTTCCCCAAATGCAAGGGTTTTCCAAAGGTTCTAAAAGACAAATGAAGTAACATGGAAACATGGTAAAGGTAATAGTGGGGGGCTTTCAAGCGAACTTGTCACTTGACCCTGAATGTACAAAGTGACAGATTTTCTTTTTTTACCCTTCTTGCCCCGGCATTCCTTTTAACAGAGTCTTTAAAGGGGTTATAAAGTCAGAAGGTTTTTTATCTTAATGCATTCTATGCATTAATATAAAAAGTCTTCTGTGTGCCGCAACCCCCCCTCATACTTACTTGAACCCCATCTCTGTCCAGCGATGTCCACAAGAGTCCAGGCTGATTGGCTGAGACACAGTAGTGGCACCACTGGCTCCCGCTGCAATCAATGTCAGTTAACCAATTGGGTTAGAGAGAGGGGGTAGGGCCAAACCGCAGCTCCGTGTCTGAATGGACAGAAGGAGCTGCAGCTCGGCTCGGGTGCCCCCATAGCAAGCTCCTTGCTGTGGGGGCACTCACCAGGAGGGAGGGGCCAGGAGCACAGAAGAGGGACCCGAGAAGAGGAGGACCTGGGCTGCTTTGTGCAAATTTACTGGACAGGACAGGTAAGTATTATGTTATTTTTATAGAAAAAGAGAGACTTTACAATCACTTTAACCTGGGAGATGGGGGGGGGGCCTGCCCTGCCTGATCACATGACCACTGTGATTTGTTATCACAGTTGTCACATGATTGGGACCAGTATTGCCCAGTCAATACTAGAGACCAGGAGCTGTGTATGACAATTTGGTCACTGTGCTGGGAGCACACTCTCAGCACACAAACATCACCTGCCCATGAATGCATATATGCGGTATGTGGACATTGAAGCTTACCCTCTTTGCTGCTACTTATATATATAAGCGTTATGTGGACAGCAAGAGGTTAATAAGAAAGTCACTACAAGGAATCCTGAAATGCATTAAATTTGGCCAGTTAGTACAGCCACAGTTTTTATGTATATCAAAAGGTGAGAGTTTCCCGTTTCAGTATCCACACGCCATGTCATCTGCCCTACACCCTTGACCCTGGTCTGCTTCCACGCGTAGCGCACGGCGGACGACGTTACCTCGCCTGTCTCAGAAGTCAGCTGATGGTGGGAGATGGCGGACCTGATGACACGGCGTGTGAAAACTGAAACGGGAAACTCACCTTTTGATTCACAGAGGGTCAGAAAGCGTGGAACACACAATTGCATGAAAAAAGACGAGAGGGTTATGTGGTAGCGATGAAGAGATAATCCGGAGATATCGATGTGATTGGAGTGGTGGCTACAGTAAGATAGATCTGCAATCTGACTTTCATCAAGGATTTTCTCCCTGTACCTTGCAGAGGTTTTTCTGCTTGCTCCCACTATCTGGTAAGAGTCCCCGAATACCACTCTTGGTGTGACACTAAAGATAGCTCATCACTTAGTGGAGGTTTCATTTTACTTTTCAGGGATTTTCCCATATTACCGTACATACTCGAGTAAAAGCCGAGTTTTTCAGCCCATTTTTTAGGGCTGAAACCCCCCCCCCGGCTTATACTCGAGTGAGGGTGCAGCCTCACTGTGCCCATCTGCAGCCATACCTTGTATTATTAAAACAGCGGGTGTCTCCCGCTGTGTTATGCAGTCTGTTCGGCGGCAGTCCATTGTAACAAAGCCCCGCCTCCTGCTCGTCCGTGATAGACGGAACACTAATGCAATGCTGGGAAACTGTATCAGTGTTCCGTCTATCACGGACGAGGAGGAGGCGGGGCTTTGTTACAATGGACGGCCGCCAAACAGACTGCATAACACAGCGGGAGACACCCGCTGTTTTTGTAATCAAAGGTACGGCTGCAGATGGGCATTGTTTACCAGTAGCTGTTGCATTTTCCCACCCTAGGCCTTTACTCCAGTCAATACATTTTCCGTTTTTTGTGGTAAAATTAGGCTTATATTCGGGTCGGCCTATACTTGAGTATATACAGTATATGGACTTATAACTTCATTTTTTGCACTTTACTAATTGTGTGTCACTACCACTGTTCATTCAACCCTTCATAGCGATTTTTGTCAAATCAATTTATTAGCCCAGCCATTTGCACATTTTATACTAATTGTTAATGTGGTTATTATTTATGCACTAGGTAGCACATTAATTTGCGCGATTGTTATTTTTGAAATGCTATAAAACATACCAGTCTTTACTTATTTTTTTTCATATATAATTTAGCGTGGTATATCTTCTGGATTTTACATGTTTTATAGCATAAAGTAAAAACAATATTGTTTTCTTGTTTCTAGCAGAAAAAATAAAAACCGCAGCAGGTGATCAAATACCACCAAAAGAAAGCTTAAATTGTGGGGGGAAAAAAAGGACACCAATTGTATTTGGGTACAGCGTCACACAACTGCGCAATTGTCAGTTAAAGTAACGCAGTGCCATATCGCAAAAAATGGCCTGGTCATGAAGGGGGAGGTAAAACCTTCCGGGGCTGAAGTGGTTAAACCAATGTGCATGGAGTCCAAGAAAAATTTCTCTATTATAACACATAATTTCAAGTATTAAAAACTCGCATGACATGAACCTCGTACTGCTCTTACCTCGTTATCTCTGTCCTCTTCCATTGCATCAGCTTGTGTGTCTGCTTCTTCACCTGAGTCTTCCAGCTCAACAGCCTCTACTTCCTGTCCAACTCCAGTAGTCAGGCCTGAAGTCTCCATAGCTATGCCCTGAGGAGCCGACTGGATTTCTTTATACACACACACACACAATTAAAACAAACTTAGTCATTGTCAGAACATAATAAAGAACACTGGTTATAAAAGGTTTTCTGAAATTAGCTGTAGTTGTAAAGAGAACAGGTGAACTACAGTGTTCCTGTGGGAGTTAAAGCCCGATTTAACATTTTGTTTAAGTTTGCTAAATACATTACAGGTGTATCAAAATAAAAGGTCTTTACAGATGTTTTATAAATCCTTAATGTTTCTTGGCTGTCTCTTGGCAACTCAAAGTTTAAGCTCCCTCCATACATTTTCTATAGGATTAGGGTCTGGAGACTGGCTAGGCCACTCCATGACCTTAATGTGCTTCTTCTTGAGCCACTCTTTTGTTGCCTTGGTGGTATGTTTTGGGCCATTGTCATGCTGGAAGACCCACCATGACCCATCTTCAGTGTTCTGACTGAGGGAAGAAGGTTCTCATCCAAGATTTTACAATAGATGGCCCCGTCAATTGTCCCCTCAATGCAGCAAAGTCTGTCTGTAGCTTTAGCAGAGAAACAGCCCCAAAGCATCATGTTTCCAGCACTGTGCTTGAATGTAGGGATGGTGATCTTAGGGTCATAGTCAGCATTTTTCTTCCTCCAAACACGGCGAGTCGGGTTAATGCCAAAGAGATTCGTTTTGGTCTCATCTGACCACAGCACTTTCTCCTAATCCTTATCTGAATCATTTAGATGTTCATTAGCATGACTGTACATATGCCTTCTTGAGGAGGGGGACTTGCTGTGTTTGGAGGAAGAAAAATGCTGACTTTGACCCTAAGAACACCATCCCTACAGTCAAGCAAGGAGGAGGAAACTTGTTGCTTTGGGGCTGTTTTTCTGCTAAAGGTACAGACCAACTTTGCAACATTGAGGGGCCAATGGACGGGGCCATGTATTGTAAAATCTTGGATGAGAACCTTCTCCCCTCAGCCAGAACACTAAATATGAATCATGGATGGGTCTTTCAGCATGACAATGACCCAAAACATACCGCAAAGGCAACAAAGGAGTGGCTCAAGAAGAAGCACATTAAGGTCATGGAGTGGCCTAGCCAGTCTCCAGACCTTAATCATATAGAAAATGTATTGAGGGAGCTGAAACTTCCAGTTGCCAAGCGACAGTCAAGAAACTTTAAGGATTTATAGAAGATCTGTAAAGAAGAGTGGACCAAAATTCCTCCTGAGATGTGTGCAAACCTGGTCACCAACTACAAGAAATGTCCTACCTCTGTGCTTGCCAACAAGGGTTTCTCCACCAAGTACTAAGTCATGGTTTATTGGGCATCAAATACTTATTTTACTCACTGAACTGCAACTCACTTTATAACATTTGTATATGTTTTTTCTGGAGCTTTGGTTGATATTCTGTCTCTATCATTTAAAATACACCTATGATAAAAATTATACACCCTTCATTTCTTTGCAAGTGGCAAAACTTACTAAATCTGCAGGGGATCAATAAATATTTCCCCCACTGTATAGTATGATCCTTTGGGGAAGAGGCTATCTTTTTACAGAGGTCTGACATGCCCCCTGCTATTTCAGTGCCAGAGCTCACAAGGGGGATGGCCAGGGCCTCTGAAACGCGTTGCCTTTGGACTCTCAGACCCGTTCAGTTTCTTATATAGTTGGCTATGCAGTGTAGCAGATGTACGTTTATTACAAGGTAGGCTGAATAGAATTACAAATCCTTTGACAGATAGAATCACAAGTTAAACTTGAACAAAAATCCCACCAAAGAATAATAAAAATGTCCAAGACATTGCTTTATCAGAGCAATTTATCATTTGCTCTGATAAATTGTATGCTACAGAATTTACTTGGTGGGATACTTCTAAGCAGGCTGTCCTTGGTTTTGTGTAGCCATCAACACCTATTCTTGCCTTCACTTACTTGACAAAGATTCATGATTATCCATCTCCAGTGCTTCAAAGTCAAAAGCTTTCCCCATTTCCGTTACAATCTCTGCGCTGATGTGTGTAGGAAGCGTGTGCGTTTCTGGTGGATGCGTAAAATAACTGATTTTACCACTACAGGAAGTATAAGAAAGAAATTTTTATAAAGACATGCAAATGGGGCAAGCTGAACATCTATATATTCACAGATGAAATGCCACTGGGTGCTGCAGACTTTAGCTGTGCAATCTGATCAGTTGCTTAATTACAATCTATTAGAGTGGGGAGGGGGAGCAGGGAAGGGA
The DNA here is from genome assembly GCF_042186555.1 of Aquarana catesbeiana. NCBI lineage: Eukaryota > Metazoa > Chordata > Amphibia > Anura > Ranidae > Aquarana > Aquarana catesbeiana. The sequence continues at coordinate 252,627,054 of NC_133332.1, read as the reverse complement.
ATATGCATATATTAGACTTTAGCTTTAAAGGCTTTAAAGTCCGAGTTTGGATTGTGTCATATATTATACCCAAATTTAGGGTGCGCCATGGTGAGAGATATGGAACATAAAACACGACTTAATCACCTAACCCAGTCTGTTAGAACAGATTTAGCTGCCTTTTCATGGTCTGGCATGCCTCCTTTCTTCAATTTCCCCTGTCGCTTAGCAAGCATGGCCAGGAATTCCAACGTGTCCCTGAAGTCGGTCACCTTGTAGTGCTGCATAATCTGGATGAGAAGGGAACATTTCCAAACATTACTCGTTCCTATAGGGCAAGGGTCTCCAAACTTTCCAAACAAAGGGCCAGTTTACTGTCCTACAGACTTTTGGGGGGGTGGACTGTAGCCAGTGGGGGTAGAAAATGTCCCAGGCCTGGCATCAATGAGAGTAAACAATGCCTCGTGTGGTGTTCAGTTGCATAGTGCTTGTGGTCAGGAGAAAGGAGGATAGTGCCCCATCCTTGGGTACCAGTGGGGGGGGGGGAGGGTGCCCCATCCTTGGGTGTCAGTGGGGGGAAGGGTGCCCCATCCTTGGGTGTCAGTGGGGGGAAGGGTGCCCCATCCTTGGGTGTCAGTGGGGGGAAGGGTGCCCCATCCTTGGGTGTCAGTGGGGGGAAGGGTGCCCCATCCTTGGGTGTCAGTGGGGGGAAGGGTGCCCTATCCTTGGGTATCAGTGGGGGGGAAGGGTGCCCCATCATTGCTATCAGTGGGAGGAATGGTGCCCCAACATTGAAATTTGTGGGCGGAATAGTGCACCATCAATGGTGTCAATGCCTCATGGGCCAGATTAAGCTTAGCAAAGGGCCGCATCTGGCCCTGGGGCCACAGTTTGGACACCATTGCTACAACAATCTTGTTTTACATCAACATCCCATTCTGCACTGAGGAAATGGACTGCTATATGCAAGGAGACCATATAAATTAGGCCACAGGCATGTCAAGTCCATCTCACATTTGGTGACAATACCTCCACATTAAGAAAAAGGATGGTCACAGTGGTAAAAAAAAAAAAAAAAAAAACTAGCTTAGTGAAGTTGTGCTTAAAGCGGAGCGCCACCCAAAAGGGGAAGCTACACTTATTTGCCTCCTTCCCCCTCCACTGCCGCATTTGGCATCTTTTGGGGGGGTAGGGAGCGACCACTTCCGGGTGACTTTGCCGCCAGGCCATTTACAAAGCGCAGTGAGCTTAACGCATGCACAGTAGGGAACTGGCATTTTCCCTCACATAAAATGGTGGCAGCAGCACCCGAGATCTGATTCAAAAATCGGCTTGGGTGAAGACACTGCTGAATCCCTGAACAGGTAAGTGTCCTAATATTAAGTCAGCAGCTACAGTATTTGTAGCTGCGGACGTTACATTTTTTCTGACAGAGCCTGGAGCTCCTCTTTAAGTTTCCCGCTGGGAGGGGCAGAGCAGTAAGGATGAGCTGCTCCACAATGCCTGCTGCTA